>NC_077231.1:53380397-53477897 GCF_027887165.1 Monodelphis domestica | reverse complement strand
TTCTACATTGTGGAGATGTAACATTATATGTTGAACTGAGTTTTTCTTTCCTGGTTTTTTATTAGCATGAACAGCTCATAGTTTTAAAAATTTTATATATTCACTAGAGTTTTATCATTGATTTAAAGGAATAGATTTTAAAGATTGATGTTTCCATTTCTTGCAATAAATATATAGAATTAATTAAAGTCTACATAGTTGACTCAAGATACACTTTTTTTTTCAGGATTATTAAAATATCCTATGCTATATATCATGTAATATCAATCATCTTAAAATATTTTATAGTTTATGTACTTCAGAGCTATAAATAATTCCTATTTGTCATTGTCTTCAGGGTGCTAACCTGACATTTTTGAGTTCGGAACATGTCGCTCTTCCAGAAACCACAAAAAAGAATCCATTACTTACTCTTCGAATCACACATGTTGATCAATTAACCTTGGATAGTCTCAGGTAATTCCTGGGTCAGTTTATCATCTAGAAATGTGAAAAGAACAATGCAGGCTATGAATAATTTTGAACTATCATTCTTATCTCCAAAAGTCTTAAAGCATAAATCATTTAGCATCCACAAAGCATTGGATAGTCTATATTTTAATGTCGTATCAAATTACACAGTACTATGCTTATTTTGTATGGTGGAGGAAAAGAAGTGGCAAATAAATAACAAACAATAAGAAATTTGAGAAAAATATTTCTTGTTAGGCTTTGATTTTCGTGAAAATATTTTTTAACATTATCAAGGCAAATGCAAATTTTAAATAAAGATTTTTCATTGATGGAAAAATGAATAGCTTTGAAATGGTACTCAGGAAGTATGACAAAATAACTAAAATTTTCCATTTTTTATTATTTTCTGTAGTAATAATTCCATACTTTATTTATAGCTAGGTCCCAATTAATATGAATAATGAATCTTCTGAAGTAGTAGCATGTATTTGAATTGGCACTATTCAAATTATGTGAAATTAGCAATTGGTTTCAAATCAATGGAAATATCTAGTGCAAATTGGAATCATGTGGATTGTGAATGTGGAATAAAATAGTTTTATTTATTTACTTCCATGAATTCATTATTCACACACATTGGGACCTACTTGTATTTTATTTTACCTTTTTTGCTCGTTAGCATTTCTCCATAATTATGATCCTGATTTAATATATAACAAAGCATTGTAGATACTTCTGTTACTCTAAGTGACTAAAACACAAAAAATAAAATACAAATTTTATGTTATTTATATTTTAGTGCTCAAGCTAATCCATTAGATGTTTTATTTTTTCAAATAATTTAATTTTTTTCTGACAAAAAGACCTATTGCCTCATGAATGCAAATTCATCGAAAACAACATCAAAGTGACTTTTTTTCTATTTAATTTTTTAAAAATTTATGTCCCCATCCTTTTTAAATCACCATCATTTGCTAATACACCTATTTCCTTTTATCTTAAATCCTCTTCCTAACAATGAAAAACCATTAAGCAAACCTGAAAGAAATAGTTTTCTGATAGATGAGACAACATTCTGCACCTGTAATGTCCCATCTATCTATTTAGAAGAGGTAAGAGTTTAGTTAAATGTTTTTACACAGGCACAGTGTAGAACCTGGGCTGAGCAGAGATGTATTTTAGTGGAGTTTTGTTATTATTGTCACTGATCTAATTTTGCTTTGCTTGTCCTTTTATCATTATATTCAAGTCTTTCTATGCCTCCCTGAATTTTTCATATTCATATTATACTTTAAAAATATCTTATGTAGTCACAGACCAGTTTCTTCTCCTATTCCCCACATGATGAGTACCCAGGAAATAACACTGAAATGACTTGAAAAATGAATAGAACATTTTAAAGTGCTTCTTATTAGATTTTTATGATTTTAGCTTTTGATTGAGGGATATTTCAGTCTCTGGTTTAATTGGAAGTTTTCTTTTTCTTGTGAGCAGAAAAATGACCTGCATAGATTCAGGGAAATTCTCAAAAGACTGAAGTTTTTATTGGAAGCAAGAATCTCCTCTAACTATTATAAATATTCTAATTGTAGAAAACATTTTATGGATTTTGGAGATGATTTGGCTGAACAAGAGGCTAGTGACAGAAGTGTCTTCAAGCATATACAAGGTTTGTATATATCTTGTATATCCTGCCTTTCTTCCCTTTTATACATTTAGTTAGTCTCCTTTACACTTATGACTAGGACATTTCTCCATATTTTTCCAGGACAGGCTAAAAAGATCATAGCTTTAGAGCAGGAAGGGACCTAAAAGTCATCAACTCAAGCCCCCCACCATTTTACAAAAGAGGAAAGAGGCCCAGAGAGACGAAGGGGCTTGTCTGCAACACTGGTTGTATATGACAGAGCTGTAATTTGAACTCAGGTCCTCTAATGCCAAATCCTTTCCATTGTGTCTCAATGTCATTTCCCTCCCCTTCCCTTTTACTACTTGTGTATTTATCTTTATTCTCTATTGCAGCATTTCTCATCATGACAGTTATATTTAACTGAATGGCAGAATTATAGGAAGTATGAGCTTGTGAAATTCATTAGCTATTAGAACATATGGGTGAAAAAGATGAATTGAATGAACTGTAGATTATTTTTGGTAATGAAGTTTGACCTTATTTTATGCATTATTCACTTTGCCAATACAATGTGTAAAATCTCATATAGTGAGTACAGTTGGAGTCGGTAGACCTGGCTGGATTCTAAATTTGCCTTTGCTACTTTTATTTAATTGCATGAGGTTGGACTCCTCATTTCTTTGAGGCTAAATGCTCTCATCTGTTAAATGGGAATAATAATAGCTATTCTACTCATCTTATTTGGAACAAATGAAATAATATACATGAAATTTCCTTGAACATAGAATATTATTCATGAGATAGTATTATTATATATACACAGAGATTCACTTTTCGAGTTAGGAAGATCTATGTCCATGTTCTTCCCATGGCACATACTGGTGAGGTGACTCTGGGCAAATCATTTAACTTCTTGCTGTATGAGATAGTTCTCTAAGACTGAAAATTGCAGAACAAATTCTCATTTGCATTGGTGGAGAGAGTTTACTCATTGCTAGTTCCCTACTTAATATAATTGTAGTTCTAGTCCAAAAATGTATAAAGCAGAAGTGATCGATATAATCTTTTCCTCTTAGATTTTCTTAGGAAATTCAGGAGAAAATGTAGTTAAACACATAATAAAATGACATTAACTTCTAGTAGTCACTTCAAAGTGTATCATACCTTTCTTATCAACCATAAGAGAAGCTTAATGTGTTCTAGGCACTAGGTATATAGTACAAAAGATGAAAAAATCTCTATTTGTAAGGAGTTTATGTATAGTAGGGAAGACAAGTAGATAAATATAGAAAATGTCATATATAACACACACGTAGAGTAGTAGTAGTCTCTCGGTGACCGAGAATGACTATTGTCTTTGTGCAGTTTCATCTACGGTGTACCCTCATGTGGCTTTGGAGTCCAAAGGCTGAGGCACACAGTTTGTGGCACATGGGGCCTGGGACGCCAGTTGTTACGGGAGTAACAGATTTGTGGGCACTGAGTGCAAGATGGCACTCAGGTCAGAGTAGAACTGCTCGATGGTCTCCTCTGTGCTGGTCAGTGTTAGGACATATGCGCTGATGATTGTGGCATACTGGTCTTTGCTTAGAGGCAAACGGATCTTCATGAGCCTCTCGCTGATGCCCACAGGCAAGTCTGGCAGCTGTTTGAGCAAACTGGCCTTTATGGCCAGGCCAACACCATGGATTCTGTCTTCATTTGTGGCTCTACCTTTCCAGAAGAAGGTGTATCCAGTGGTGGGTTCGCTGAGTGATCCCTCTTCTGGTAAACGTGTTTCACTTAAGGCTGCGATGTCGATGTTATATCGCGCCAGTTCTTTACCGATTAGACCTGTTCTTCTCTCAGGTCTTGGGGTATTCTCTCTATCAAGTAATGTCCTGATGTTCCATGCTCCTAGTAGGAGTTTCTTTGTATTTTGTTTCCTTTGATTTCGACTGCTCAAAGGGATGACCCGCCAGCCGTGGTGTGCTGACCGGGTGTTTGTAGGGCAGGCAATGTTTGGGACACCTTTTCTAGTCCCCTCCCTTGATTAGGGTGAGCAGTGCTGTCCTAGAGAGGGCTGCTCAGTCACCCAGGATGCTGCCGAACATCCCTGCTGCCCACAGGGCCGAGTGACCACTGGTCCGTGGGCCACCTACGTGCAGGATCGTGACTACAACTGCCAGTGGTCACCTCCACCTGTTGCGTCGTCACTCCCCCATCGCCACAGGTCTTGAAGAGGGTGGACGGGGTCAGGATAGATGAGTGTGCACAAAGATACTTGTGCGTGAAAGAGATTTAAGTGGAAAAGTCGATGCACAGAGACAGTCCCACTCTCTCGGCGTTGGAAGCCTGGGTCCATTGGCACGAAAGATCGTTACATCTGGAGACTTCCTCAGCTGCATTGGATGGCCGTGTTGTCTTTTGTGCTCCAACATGCCCTAAGCACTCCACAGTGCTTTGCTGCGTCGCCATCTCAGCTGTTGAACCTTCTTGTTGGTTTCTTCTGTCTGTTCCCCTGAAGCAGTCTCCACATGCTGGGTGAGCAAAGCCCTAGTTCACCAGGGGTCGACGACCCAATGGCTACCCTCACAAGGTTTGGCCGGCCTGTCGAAGCCTTTGCCCGGGGTGTGGCCGCTGCCGCATGCTAGCAGCTACTGGGAGCCACAAGTAAAACCTGGGTGTCAGGTGGGGGTCAGAGGCTGGAGAGCTGCCCTAGGAGGGCACGACAAGCCCTCCATACCAGAGATACTAACCCTCCCTGAGCACCCCATACACCCCCCCACACATATATAACACATATAATATACATTTCTGCTATCTGTAACCTTGAGAAAATCTTTTAAGCTTTTCAGACTATAGTTTTCTTATTTGTATAATGAATGGATTGAACTATCTAGCTTTTAGCACAGTTCCTGCCACATAATTGGTGCTTAATAAATGCTTGTTAATTGATTAATCTATATTAACATATCCCATAAATGAGATAAGATCAAAGGGCTCATTCACAGGCCAAGATGAAAAAAGGTAACTTCTGACTGGTTGGTCATTTCTGAAAAGAGGAAGATGAAGGATGATTTTATGGAGGAGTTTTCATTGGAACCAAAGCTTGCAGAGTGTTAAGTTCATAAAATAAAGAAAGATGAAGAATAAATATTTGAAGCTCATGAATTAGCTTATGAATAGAGATAAAGAATCTCTACATAGAGATGTAGAAGACATAGGGAATAGAGATGTAGGTGAGTACAGGGCATATTCAGGAAGTGGGGAGTAATCTAGCTTAGAGGAATGTTAAGTTTGGGGCAGAGGGATAAGAGTATGAAATAAACCTGGAAATTTAGGACATCACCTCACTGTGGAAAGGCTTGAGATTTCAGAACTGCTGGATGTCAGAAAATAAACTTTGAATTTTATTAATTAGGTAATAGACAATCATTGAAGGGTTTTGAGATGTGGAGTGGCATTAGTAGATTTATGATTCAGGAAGATTAAGCTGGCAGAACTAAAGACAAGAGGGGGAAAATGCTTCTTAATTCCCTGATGACTCTTTGTCTCTCTGTCTCTGTCTCTGTCTGTCTGTCTGTCTATCTGTCTGTCTCTCCTTCCCCTTCCCCCCCTCTCCTGAATATCAGAACATTCAATCTGAACAAATATCTTAATTTTTTCCATTTATGTCCTTTTTTACATCACCTTTATTTCCCAGTATATCATTCCCAACCCTTTTCCATGTCTTTGCCTTTTTTTTCTTATGAGGAGTAATTTTTAAAAAATAAGCACAACTAATGCATCCACCAAGTCCAACCTTCAGATGTCATATGATGAGAAATTGCATCAAAGGACTGTTTATATTTTGACAGAATTGGGAAAAGTTGGACAAGAAAGGACATGGGCTTCCACTGTCAGGCAGATTTTTTTTTAAAAAGTTCTAACAGTATTTGGTTTTATTGGCATGTCTCACAGAAAAGTGACTGATTTTGGTCATGTACTGTTTGTTGATTACTCACATTCTATTTTCCTTTTGAGGTCTTTATTTCACGTATTGATTTTTCATGTCTGGCACCAAGAATCAAGCTTCTTCACCTTCCTGAATCAGTTTCTGGGTCTGTTACTTATTGTACTTAATTCTCTCTTATTCAAGTGTTAGAAAATTGCTCATTTACTTTAGGAAGGCATGGCTCCTTCTTGGGGCTTACCTCAATTTGAGAGCAATGATTGGAACAGGGGAAAGAGACTTTAACTGCTAGTGTTTGGTAAATTAGCTTCAGTGTATTTCTTGTCATTATTTATGATACACACAACCATAGATTCATTAACTAAATCAGACTAAGTATTCTGTTTCCACTGAAACAAACTTTAGTTATAGTTTTTTTGCTTGCTACTTGTAGCTAGCAGTTTCTTTTCTGTTCTTTTAATTTATTAAACTTAACATTTTTTAAAGAAATAGAACCTATTTCTTTCCCATATCCTGAGACTAAAGAAGCACACTGACTTTAAATTAAATGAGTTTACACTGGAGTATGGATGAAAAATAAGGAAACTAAGAATATGACCCTAGATGGAATTTGACAAGGAAAATTATTTTAAATATATCTCTGTTAATTTTGTTCCTCCAACATGGCATTAGAGAAGGAACATTGGTTCCTGGCATATAGGAGGCATGGACCCAGGGCATTGTGGACTCTGTTAAAATAGTATGGATAGCCCTTGGCATAAAAGAGGCTATGATAATAGCCTCTAAAGTGGGTACAACTTACCCTATTGCCAGGCATTTTATCAGCATACCTTTCATGGCAAAGTATTTGGTGGGCTTCCTCTGGCTTGAAACTCCTTTTGAACACCTGCAAATTGACTTTATGACTATGCCAAAAGCTGAACAGTATAAATTTTGTCTGGTAATAGTAGATCAGTTGACCAGGTGGCCTGAAGCATTTCCTATTGCTCAAGCCATAGTAGCTTTTGTTGCTAAAGTACTTTTAAAAAATTTATTCCTCGCTTTGGCCTGCCAGCATGCATTGATTTGGATAGAGGAACATATTTTTACCAATTTGATCCTATCTCAAATTTATTCACGTTTGGGGATTACTCCTAAATTCCATGTATCATACCATTCCCAGAGCTCAGAACAAGTTGAAAGAATGAATAGAGAACTTAAAACTATTATTGGAAAATTGTGCACTAAGACTTATTTAAAGTGGCTTGAAATTCTCCCTCTAGTCCTATTTTATCTTAGATTCAGGCCTGGAGGAGATCTATACATCTCACAATTTGAGATACATTTTGGACATCCTCCTATACATACTAAGCCTTTCTCCCCTGCATATACATTGTTACTAGGGGGAGATACATTTCTTGCCTCATATATATGGGATTTGCAGATCAAATAGTGAGAGCTCCATGAATCTGGAGCTATTCTTCAAGCAGGTCCTATAGACTTCTTGCTCCATGACTTGCACCCAGGTAACAGAGTTTACATAAAGAATTTCTGGTGTACTGGAGCAACTCAGCCTGCCTATGATGGTCCATTCCAAGTTCTGTTAACCACTCCAACAACTATTAAAATTATAGAAAAGGACTCTTGGATTCTTTGCTGCCATGTAAAGAGAGCATCTTCTATAGATGATGAGCAACTATATCCTATCATATTTACTGATTGTTTGCTTTGAGACTTAATTTTGTTTTTAAGTGTATACACTTAAAAACAAAAATATATATATGTGTGTGTGTGTGTGTGTGTGTGTGTGTGTGTGTGTGTGTGTATATATATATATATTGCTGTTACTCTATGCCATTTTTAGCTATTGTATTTTTCCTATTGGATATATATTCTCTTGCACTGTCTTTATTTATACTGTCCTATACTTGAACCTGAGAAAAATACCTTTATAAAAGTCCATAAACTAGTTGGACAAAACTTGTAGTAGTAACCTTTAGATAAGTTGATGTGCTGTGAATTTTGAGAATTTTAGTTCTTTCTTTGAATGTTCATTGCCTGTTATACTACTGTTTTATAAACTGGTTACTTTGTGAAAATCATTTGCACTCACTGTGGATCATGACTAAGTTAAAAAAGGAAATGGATCTCATTTTTTGGATGAGAAACCTTTGTATTCTACCTCTCCTTGGCTGACACAGTGTGTCACTGATTATAAGCTATATATTTTTGATTTTCTAAAACATTTTTTATTATTGTTTTTTCTTGAATGTGCAATATGGTTATTTGAGTTTTTTCTTTCTCCTTTTTTTTATTTCAAAGCACATCACCAGTATTAAAAGATTTCTTGATTTTGTGCTGGTGTAAGTTTAAAATGTTCATTGGTCCTAAATGTAAATGCATTCCTCAAAGCTTTAGACTGTGGAAGCCTGCCACTGGTTGTTTAAATATTATGGAACTTTGCTTATTGGATGTATCTGAATCTAGGAGGAGGGATTACAAAGGAGCACAGACTTCACCTGCACAGTACCAAATGAGCACATAGTTCAATGAGACAAACCAATCCTGGTAGGATTGATAATATTCTGTGCTAATACAAGAGGACTTGAACCTTGTGTGAGACTCGAGCTTGTAGCTATTTGACATAAGTTAGATGCAAGACTCCTTGTAGCATGCTCCTTGTACTACGCTTTCTATCAAGTACTTAACATTGGCTGTTTTGACTTCCCTATCCCTGAGAGATGAGGAAAGATCAGACCAGGGAATGATGTTTACCATCTGCTTCAAAAATCTTGTCCCTTTTCTGTCTTTCATACTGTGATAATTTACTGTAGTCCTGGCTGCTGTGTGGGTAAGTGCATAATTGCTATTACAAGATGATTGGACATAAATCAATTTAATTGGGCCCTGATTCAAGGACCTGTTATCATTTTATTTTTTTCCTTACTTAGGGTTTTTACATTTAAAGCTTAGATATTTTATATTTCATCCAGTAGTTACTTTTTTCTCTTTTATTTGAATTTTTGTGATGTTTTTGATATTTTTCTTTGGAAATGAAAATGATCCATTGGGGAGACTGATCTCCCAATGGTTCCCAGGGGGAAATATGTGTTTTAAAGAATTGTACCCCCAGGACTTTATCCCCCAGCATTCTCTACTCTTCCCGGGGTTACCTTTTCTTATGTCCCTGTGATATGTCCTGGCATGGGTTGGTCTATTAATGGGCTTATCCCATGCTGGGAGGGGTCTTTGCTGGTGCTGGAGCAGTGGCAGGCTGCTGGTACTCTGGCTCTTTTTCCTTTGCTCTCACCCCTTTCTCTTTTACCTTCGTTTTTTATACTTACATTGACTGATTTGAGGATTTCAAGTCATTTAGAACTGTCAATGCCATCAACATATCATCGTGGTCATTCTTTCAAATAGCTTCTTTGGTAGCATCTAAGAAGTAGGAAAGTAATCAGAAGTTCATAGACATGGGGAATCATCAACAGGGAAGACACAGTGAGATTTAATTTTTGACACAAAGGAGGTTTTCTATACTGATAAATGAACCATTCCCCCACAAAATTATACAATAAAACTTCAGCCACGGGGTGGTGCTACAGCTCTGGTTTATTTGCCAGATTATTGAACTAAGCCTTTGTGGTGAAAATGTGGGAGCCTTCAAATTTTGTAAATAGGTTACTTTCTTTAGTAGTCTAGAAATAATTAACAACTTGCCAATGTGGACAGTGGACAGGGGTTGGCTATAAATTCATGTGCCTGTTTGGCTTCGTATATGGGTTGGGGGATAGTGGATAAGAGGACCCCAAGTCAGGAAGATGAATTCAAATATAGCCTCTGAAGCTTATAAGCTGTGTGATCCTGGGCAAGGCACTCCACATCTGTCTGCCTCATGATCCTTCATCTGGAAAATGGGGATAATAATAGGGCCTTCCTCCTAGGGTTGTTGTAAGGAACAATTGAATTAATAATCATAAATACTTCTTATCACAATCCCTGATACATAGTAAGTACAATATAAAAGTTAGCTATAATTCTTTATTCTCTACATAGATTACCTCGACCATGTCATTTTCATGCAGAAAAACAAAAAACAACTACACTTTGATTCATTCATGAATAAAATTTTTAGTTTTTATTTTATCTCTTTTCTTGATGAACAGATATATTTAAAGAGAAATTACATCAAACAGCTGTTCGTATTCTGACAGGATTTGGAAAATACTTGAGGCAATTGGATAAGAAAGGGAATGGATTTCTGGGTAAGGCCCATTTTCGGCAGGCCCTAAAAGCATTTCACTTAGAGCTGCCTGAAAAGGTATGTCGAGCAGAAAAGCAATTTGCATCCCTCCTTTTTGGTTTTGTGCAATTTTGGTATAGAATTTATTTTCTTAGGCTCGTTCTCCTCTTTAGTTCCTTTACTTGCTGTATCAAGTTGGTAAAACAAGACAAAACAAATTGAAAAGCCATTTTGATTATTCTTTTGAGAAGTCTCTCCTCTCCACACCCTTGCTTGAGCTTAGTCTCCTCCATGCTTTGACTTACAGCCTCCTTCCTAACTGACCTTTCTTAGTCCATTCCCCAGAAGACTCTCTTGCTATTCTTTCCTTAGATTCATCTGTATCCCAAATTCTTTGGAAAATATTGTGTCTCCCTCTCTTCCACACCAACAAATAATAGCTTCCCAAGCTCTTTTCTATTTGGTACCATCCTGCCTTTCTTGCCTCATCTCTTGCCTAGCTCCCACACCTAGAATGCAATTCAGCAAACATTTAGTGCCTACTGGGAATGATAGAAAATTTAGGTCAGATAGTCATGGAGCTTACTGTCTACTAGAGGAATAAGACACATGAACAGATAATTGTAATGTGGAATAGTACAGGTTAAATGCATAAATGATCTGGCAAAGTAAAGTGCAATGTGAGGGCCAATGGAAAAAGGGGAGGTTTCATTGAGAAGTTTGTCTTTAAAAGGCATTCTCATGATTAAAATAAACCAAAGCTTGCAGAGTAGTATGTTCATTGAGTAAAAGAAGGATAAAGGATAAATATTTGAGGTTTGTGGATTAGTTTGTGAGTAGAGATATGGAATATTTATGTAGAAATATAGAAGAGATATTATTCAGTAAATGAAGAAGGGTAAAACAAACTTGTCCATGTTTAAGGAGCCATTCTTCCTCATTTAACTTTGGCATAGTCATGAAGATGCTTAGAGGGGGAAAAGAGGACATAGACAATTTCATTACCTGGTGTAGGCAATTCTTCCTGCTCTCATCCTTAATATGGGTATATGCTGGGAGCCATCAGGCCACAATGTCTTGACACGGTCACATGTGGAAGCCAGGAGGTCACAAAGTAGTTCCTTGGCAGAATGGAATCATCCACTCAGCCTCCTCTGTGTGACTTCTCTCATCAACATCTCTTATTACTAGAATCACCATGATTATTGTTCTCTCCCCAGCTTCAGGAAAAATAATATGAGCAAATAATTGTGCAGTATTCCCCCCAAATATCACCAAAAGATCAGACTCACAAAACCAGACCCAAAAGACTATCATGGGTTAACTTTTGCTTAGGCATATAATACCTAACAAAAGCTATGCCCAGAAATCCTCTACTCCCATGCACAGAAACAAATTCTTCTGAGCCAGTACATAAATCATTGTAGGGAGAGGTTTATACAATATGCCTTAGTACATCATGCCTCAGTGACTTAATTTACCAATGAAAACCCATCTTGGAAAACTCCCCAATGAAACTCTGATAAATGATTAGTCTAATATTAAATCTGAATTGTGTTTCTAGTACCCCTTTGATCTCTCAACTTGACTACTATGATTGTTGATTGTCTATAGAATCTCTGATTGATTATCTAATTTTATTAAAAGTAACATGATTTTCTTTGATTGTCCATAAGCCAAGCACCTCACAGGTTAATGAGAAAAACTAAGTTAAGCTACTCTACCTGCGACAAAATCATTTATCTTGTGCAAAACCTTTGTGTATTCTGTCAGAATCAATAGTTATAAGTGTATAGAATGATCTCAGAATGTTAATCAAACGAGTTGTTAAAAGTTAATGCATCACTTATCCAATTATCTGCATTTGAATACATATGTTGAATAATGTAGCTGTGTGCCAAGAAAATGGGTATAAAAATAAAAGCTAACCCTGGTCCTGGTGAAGCAGCAGTTCCATGCAAAGCCTGGCCCCAGGCTGACACACACACAGCTGTCTTCCATCACTCATTTATGCCTTGCCACCACACCTGACTGAGGACCCTTGAAGCCATGAGCAAAGCTAGACCTGAGCTCACCAGTTATATGCATATCTAGTGGGGGAAAATGGGAAATGTGAATCTACTTTTCCATTGTTTGTTTGAGATTGTCCTGCATGTCAGTCCTGGCTGTGCAGAATGGGATTTTAGAATTTCCTCTTCATCATGCTCCCAGACGGTCTATGACTTCTCCCCTTCATACTTTTTACAGTTCAGCCAAATGTGCTTTCTTACTGTTTCTCACCTGATACTCCATTTCCATGACTGTCCCTCCCTCCATCCCACCTCAGCCACTCACAAAGTTGGTTACCTCCTTGATGTCAATATCATCCACCAAGGCACTCTCTCCATCTTCAAGAATTCCAACATCTCCTTGTCCAGTCATAACTTAATTGGGTTTCCACCTCTCTGTCTTCCCTTACAAAACTCTTGTCTACATCAAGAACTTTAGTCTCTCATTTTAAGCCTTAATTCTGTCTGGGGCCATTTCCCATGCACTGGCCACTCTCTTCTCTTCTCCCCATCTTGACACCTTGGTGAACCAATTCAACCCAACCCTAGTCTCCTCTTTTGAGTCTCCGGCCCCCTAAGAGCATCACCATTGTGCTGCCAAGCCTCAGCCTTGGCCCACTCTCCCCATTTTGTGCCTCCCTTTCTATCAGACTGCTGAAGAGATACAGTAGTGCTTTCCCTTTGTTCTGTTACTCTCTCCTCAAAACTTTATAGCCCCGCTCCCAAAGTTATCATTTCATCCCAATGGTCCCCTCCAAAGTGACTGCTCATTTCAGCGTCTTTCTTTGGATACTCACCTCCCTTTGATGCCGTCCATCACTCTCTACTACGTGATGCTCTTTTCTCTGTAGAGTTTTGGGACACAGCCCCTTCCTACCTCTCTGACAGCTCCTTCTCACTCTCCTTTGCTGCATTGCCACTGAAATAAGCCCCTGGAACCCTAAAGTGTCCCTCAGGCTCTGCCCCAGGCATCTTCTCTGCTCTACTCCTTCTAGGCTATTTCACTGGATCTCCTCAACGATTTCCTTCTGAGGAGTCTTCCCCTCCCCGTTCTTCAGACACCGCAAGGGAGATGTTCCCTAGATGATTTAAGTGCAAAATATGCACAGCCAAAAAAGCCACTATCTTTTCCCCCGTTATGTAGCGGATAACAACAACTCCCTGTCCTGACATTTACCACCTGGCACTGATCTGGATGCCTTACTTTTTCATATGATTCCCCCATAGCCATACAGGTAAGTCACATGTAGAAAAATTGTGTGTGGACATGTATCCACATACATATGCTCACATTTATGTATACACATAATCTCATTTGTATAATTAGATATGTCTCTCTCTGTGTCTCTCGATTTCTTTTCTGTCTCTGTCTCTGTGTCTGTGTCTGTCTGTGTCTGTCTTTCTCTGTCTCTCTCTGTCTCTGTCTGTCTGTCTCTTTATCTCTGTCTGTCTCTGTCTCTCAGTTTCTTTTCTGTGTCTGTGTCTGTGTCTGTCTCTGTGTCTGTCTCTGTGTCTGCCCAGCTCTGTCTCTCTCTCCCTCTGTGTCTCTGACTCTTTCTGTCTGTCTGTCTGTCTGTCTGCCTGTCTCTTTATCTCTGTCTCTGCCTCTCTCTGTATCTGTCTCTTTATTTCTGTCTCTGTCTCTATCTCTGTCTCTCTTTGTCTCTCTCTGTCTCTTTGTCTCTGTATCTCTCTCTCTGTCTCTGTCTCTGTCTCTCTCTCTGTCTCTCTGTCTCTGTCTCTGTCTCTGTCTCTCTGTCTCTCTCTCTGTCTCTGTCTCTGTCTCTCTCTGTCTCTCTGTCTCTCTCTGTCTCTCTTTCTCTCTCTCTCTCCCCCTGCCTTTCTGTCTGTCTGTCTGTCTGTCTGTCTGTCTGTCTCTCCCGCTGCCTTTCTGTCTCTGTTTCTCAAGGTCCCCCATCCCCTCTGTCCCTGCACCTCACAATATTGCAGATTTCTTTTTAATACCAGATTCATTTAATTTAATTTCACGGTCAGTAAGAACTCATTCTAAACTGTACCTCATGTGCATCAAAGTCTTTAATTCAAGATAACTGATAATCCTGTGACATATTTATAAAATGCCAACATATCTTGTGAATTATCAGAGAAAGTATCTAGTCCTGCTTTTTTAAAAGCTAATAATCCCAATATTCTAGAGGTGGAGGAAATCAGTGTGTAAGATGAATTTAAGAATATTTTCAAAATGCTTTCTTTCAAAACAAGGAACACAGCTTTGCCAGTTTTTGATTTCTACCTGACTAAAATTAAAGTCTATTTTATACTCAAAATAGAGTTTCTTTTACAAAACAACACCCCCCCCCCACTATCTTCTATCTTAGACTTGAAACTAAGTATCAGTTCCAAGGCAGATGAACAATTAAGGACTAGGCAATTCCGGTTAAATGACTTGCCCAGGATTATATAGCTAGGAAGTGTCAGAGACTTTTTGAACCCAGGACCTCTGATCTCTCTATCCTGGCTCTTTATCCTCTAAGCTGCCTAGCCATCCTTCAAAATGTAGCATTGATGTAGCAGCTTTTCTTTAGGCAATGAGAATAGTAATAATGATTTGTTGTCCCCTCCTTTATGTGCTCTGGTTAGAACATTCAAGCATGTATGGGGCTGTGTCAAAGTATGGCTAAGGGGGACCCAGTTTGGTTCCCTGCTTGTTTCAATTGGGCATGGAGTAATTATACCATAAGGGGGAGGAGAGAGTTCATGATCAAACCCATTACATGTATTTCTTTAAATTTTTAATTAAATCAAATATTCTATTTTTTCCAATTATATGTAAAAACAATTTTTACTATTCATTTAAAATAATTTTGAGTTCCAAATTCTCTCCCTCTTGTTCTCCCCTGTACCCTTCCTGAAAAGGGAGGCATTTGGATATAGGTTATACATGTACAGTCATTCAAAATGTAACTTCCCTTTTAGTCATGTTAGCATTACACAGGAATTGTGGGTAATTAATATCCATGGAAAAATTAAGATTTATTCAGATTCTCTTTTAATATACTCACATATTTTACCTATAACAGAGCAAAATGACTTCATTGCACAATAAAATGTTAGCTATAAAACAGATACATTGAAGTGGCAAATGATTATTGTCCTCACAAAATGATTTTTTTTTTCATTAAGAGTCTCCACAGGATCTAAATAACCTTTTTACTTCCAGCTTCAATTTACTTAGGTAGCTTTTGTTGTAATGATTTTTTAAAGATATATTTAAGTTACAGACCTTATTGGTTTTAATTTCTAGGACTTTGAGAATTTGTGGTCGATTCTGAATATCAATGGTAATGGTCAAGTTGATTATAGAGAATTCAAACATGCCATTTTTGGTGAAATGAATGAATACAGAAAAACATTTCTTCGAAAAGTAAGTTTGTTTTAAGCAGCCTTTCAAAATGATTAAATCAAATAGAGAATTAGATTCTTCATTAACATTTGAGAAATTAAAATATTTTGTTTATTTCTTTTGGATTTGTAATGGAATTGATCACACAGCATCTTTAATATAGATATTTACAAGTATTATAAGTTGGTTTTTGTAGCGCTTATGTTAAATATTAAAATGGAAGCTGGAACCTTATGCTTTTAGAAGAATTTGAGTTTGGTATAGTGGCACATGCCTTTAATGTTTGCTATTGAGTTCATTGGATGTCACTTGGCTGATTGGGTGTCTGCCCTAAGTTTGGCACTGGCAGATGGAGGAGAACATCAGGCAGTTCAAAGAAGATCAAAAACAAAGCAGATCAAAGCTTCCATGCTAATGAACAGTGAGGTTGGGCCCCTCAATGACTGCTATATTTCCAGCATGGGTGAGACTGGGAGGCACATTTTTGAAAAAAATTAATAACAGTCATAAAAAATGAGAGCTTTTGAAAACATTGCTGAAATGGTTAAAAAAGAATACTGGATTTTGAGTCAAAAGACCTCAACCGTAATCTCGGTTCTTTTATTTTCTATGCAACTTTGGGTGTATCATTGGAAAGGTCTAGATAACTTCCAAGATTCCTACAACTATATGGCAAGAGTGAATAGTGCCCAGACATTACTTGGAACAGTGACTCTTCTTCATTTTAATAATAGAAGTAAGCACTGACCAAATCTGGGTTCTTCACTCTTTTAAAAATCCCGACCATTTTCACTCTTTAAGTATAATATAGAAGATTCTAATTTGGACCTTTCTGATTCCATGTTCTCTGATTGCTCTGGAGTCTTCCACTGGTAGTTCCTTGTTACTGCTCTGTCGCTCTTGGAGAATCACCTTTCTAGGAAATTACCTCTGGTTCATTCTTGCTGCAGAAGACTTTTTCCAGGAAGCTCTTCTATGATTACTATAACTCGAGGATCGGTGACAGACAGACAACTACATTCCAGATTCATCACCTCCTTCCTCCCATTATTGTCCTTTTTCTCTATTGAGTTGTCGATTGTTTGTCTCCTTCAAACAGGAGAGGGAAATTAGATAGGTGCAACCAAGTCCTGACTGAAGTGGACCCTCTGTTCATTACTGTGATTCTTGGTAGCAATTTCCAGAGGACTTATCTGAGCAATTATATGGTAGATGAATCCCAGCCTGAAAAATGAAATCCTTTCTGACCAGACAACTACTTTCAGCTGATGAATTTCCTACTTGCCAATTCTATAAAGGTAGAGTAGAAGCATACAACAAACAAAAGGCTAATACTCTCTTCCTGTTGCTGAGTCTGAAATCCTGCATTCTGTCATTTCACCTTGCAATATAGTAGCAGGAGTATGTCTAGGAAGGGTAATTATTGTTTCTACTTTTTTTCTCTTCCTTCTCCCAGTGATTCTTTAGAACTTCTGTCCTCAGGGAGACTGAGGAGATGCACTGTAGCTTTTCGTAGTGAAAGAGTGGAAAAAGAATAAGCATTTATTAAATGCCTAATCTGTACCAGACATTGGGATAAAAAAAATTTATGAATATTGTCTCACTTTGTCCTCTCAACAAACTTCATATGGTAGGAACTATTCTTATCCTCCCTTGATAATTGAGGAAATTCTTAGTTTCTTTCTCTGTTTCTTTCTTTATAAGTGTCAGAGGCTGGATTCAAATTGGAGTCTCTCTGAATCAGACCCAGTACTCCATCCTGCACTAGTTGGCTTCCTCTGCAGAGGGAAGAAAAGATATAATTGTGATTTTCAAAATTTAGTTGTAGTAGCTCTTCTGAGACGGTATCTTATATAAGCCAAGATGGCTCTTGTTACTTGCAAAATAGGAATATTATTAAAACTGATAGAAGGATCCTTATATCCTTAAGATCTTATCTGTTATTCAAAGTTGTGTTAAACACAATAACTATTATGATTGATACTTATTAGATACCTGTATTGATTGAGTGATACTATATTAAATAATTTGCATACTAGCCACAATCTCTGTGCCATAAGAAATGATGAGCAGATTAATTTTTGTTTTAAACTTGCAAAGAAAAATACATGAGATAGTGAAGAGTGAAATATGTAGAACCAAGAAAACATTATATATAGCTACAGATTTAATGTTTGAAGAATAACTCATGAATGTTCACCTCCAGAGAAGGAAATGAAAAATGGAAACATGGAAGACAATTTATTTTGTACATACTTGTTTATCTGGATCATATCTTCTACAATGAGGAGAGAGGAAAAAAAATATCCACAATCTCATTTTTCTAGTTACACGTCTTCTGCAAGTAAAGTTATATAAGTTGTTTGTTGTCATCATAGATAGACCATCTAGAGCTAGAAGAGACCTTAGACATTGTCTAGTCCAATTCCGTCATTTTACAGATGATGATGCTAAAGTGTCTACAGAGGTTTAGATTTGTCTAAAGTTTGAGTAGGTGTAGTTAGGCAGAGCCCAGATGGATTTTTCTGGCTGTACCCGTTCTGCTCCCTGCCTTACATGCCAGTTTAAAACTTTAGGAATGCCTTATTTAAAGCAAAGCCAAAATTATTTACTTACTATTTCCTGTGATTTCAGCTAATTTCTATCATTTTCTATTTGTTTAGGCATATATGAAATTAGACTTCACCAAAACTGGTAGCGTGGATATAGTAGAAATTAGAAAATTCTATTGTGCAAAGAAACATCCTTACGTAATAGCAGGTAAGTGATAGAAGCTCACATACTTTTAGGTAGCTATTTAGATCCATAATATTGTTGTAATTTGTTGTAATTCATTGTTAGCTGTTAATATTCTTAGTCTGAAGTTGAGGCCCTACCTGTTTGCCCACTTCATTTTTGAAATTCTCTGAAAGTGGTACTGTTGTCTTTTTTCCTTCAGAATCTTTTATTCCAAAATCTATTTAGTCTATAGGTTTTTATTTTCTGCTAAGGACCTGGCTGGTTGGGAATTTGTATATTCAAAAGCAAAGTAGACAGTAAAGTTGGGCCCATCTACATAAATATTTCTCTGTACCTTCATAGCTAAGGATCAGGCGGAGAAGATGGAAAGATCATTTACACAGATGCATAAGTATGATCACCTCTTTGTTAAAATGAACATAAATGAGCAGCTGTAGACATATAATCATTTTAACACACAGGTTGAAATTCTTTTTCATTCTTCAAACCAGAGTTATTATAATCATTTTAGTTTCCCATATTAATTCGTCTCAGACTTAAAACTGATTTGGATGAATTTGCTTTGAAACATGAGGTTAAAAATGACAAAATTGATAAATATGTTGAAAGCAAATTATGATTCCATTTTCTAATTGTTCTATTTTGAGTCACATTACCTTTTTACCTACAATCTGAAATTTGATGTAAGGTGATTTATCTTGTTGCCAAATTGTCTTTGGTCTTTGATTTGTTGATTGACTTAAATGCAAACAAAAGTGATAACATTTGAGAGGAAAGTTTGTAGGTTTTAAGGTCCTTTTATCTTGGACTACTGTAGTCTCAAAATGAGTTGGTGTTCTTGCTGTTTCTTATGAATGATTTGGCTTAAAGGTTGGATGAGATGTAAGGAGAGAGAACAGTATCTTTTAACCATCTCCTCCTCTTTATCTATCCCATCATAAAGAACTTGGAATCTTTTAGTCTAGGAAACTAGTGTGATATTACCGGGGCTATCTGACTTAATGAAGTCCTTTCAAGGACTTACCTTTGGTAAAAAGCACTCAAAGTCACCAATAACAGGATTTTTCTAATTAGTAGTTTCATTAAAAAAGAAAACATTTTTTTGCTCTGTTACATGACTTGGGTGAATTTGAACTATCCAGGTTTGGGATAAATGAAGAAAAGGAATATTGATAAAGGCATATTTATTGGAAGCCTTTCTCTTCCAGAGGCAGAAAAGGCTTAAAACACACAAAGGATGACTAAGATGGCAGCAGGAGGAGAGATTGATGACATATTTTCATAGATTTCCATTGGAGAGTCCTTGGAGAGGACCGAGCTTCCTTTTATTGCTCCCCTTGCGTTAACTGCTATAGCTACTTACCCACCTAAAGAGAAATAGAGTATAGCTTCCTTTTCCTTAATATAAATAGACTGGACCAGCCTGAAAAGAACTGAAGGTGGTCCCTTGCCTATGAGGAGAGGCCTGGTTGAGCAAGTGATTTCTTACCCAGACACTTCCTTTTGGAATTAGCACAGGATGTTTTGGTCAAAGTGAAGCAGATTATAGCTATAGTTCACAAATGTAAGATATATGACTTTTATAATCTCTATAAAATTGGCTCTCCCAAGATCATTATTCAGTAATGCCTTATTAATCCAGTATGATCAGGAAATAAAATATTTTAAATAAATGAATTTTCTAGATAACAGAAGCTTATCCTTTAAAGCAATAGCCCTTTAATTTTTTTAAATCATTTTTGATAGGAAGCATTATAAAATATATATAAATCCTTTCCTCATTAAACACCAAATGCTAACCATAGCTTTTTAATATCCTCCTGATGACCTAGAGTCATAGAATCATATGATTTACAAGCTTGCAAAGCCTATCACTGTTATTAGCCTTTTGTGCCCTGGGACCCTTTGACAGTCTAGGGAAGCCTCTGTGCTCCTCTTCAGAATAATGTTTTTTAAGTATATAAAATAAAATACATAGGATTTCAAAGATTATATATTGAAATGATGTTGGATTTAATTGATATTTCAAAATATGGCTATTATGAAAGCCACTATGGCCAATTGTATTGAAATATGTCTATTGAAATAGTAAAACAAACAAATAAAACCAATTAGTTCATGGCTCTTGTTAAGAGTCCTCAATTAACCTGTTGTCTAGTCTAACAATCTGTCTTTTATATATAAAGAAACTAAGTCCCAGGGACATGTCACTTGCCCAAAGTCCAATAGTCCAACATTTAGGATCTGGACCAACCATTTGGTCCTTATTAGTAACATCAGTTATTGTACTATACACTCATTCTCTTAATTTTAATTTCTTCTAGTTATTGAGCGATGTAGGAATAGTGGGTCCTATGCTAAATGGCCCCAGAATGCAATTCTTTTTTAATTTTCCTGTTTCCTTTACTGCCATGTGCATTACCAAAGCTGATTGCTCTTCTCTTCCCCCACTGAGCCTCTAATTTGCTACATCTGATCTGCTGTAGTCAGTTTTATTCTTTATGATGTTATGTGATGCTTACAATGGCCAGCACCTACACATTTGTCTTTTGAAGAAAATGATTGTGATGTAGACAAGTGGCAGGTTTGACATAATCTAGAATTCTTTGCCTTCGCTCATTTTTTTCTTGTAAACCAAAAATTTCCCTATATTTCTGCTTATCTCTTTGACCACATTTGTATTGAAGTCACCAACTCTCAGTGTGTTTTAATTTTATTCTGGTGGATATTATCAAATTTTCTCCAAGAATTTTTCTACCACTTTATCCTCAGCAACTGATATTGTTGTGTAAGCTGTAATTATTTTATGGTGGTCTTTTTATAAATAATGTATTTATATTTATACTTATAATAATACTGCAATATGTGGCCCATGTAATATTTTTTCTAGTCTGGGATTAGTATAAAAACAAATTTATCTAATCTGGGATTAGGATAAAACCCACTTGACCAACTCATGTTGCTTCTCCAAGGAATATTTGTGAATCATCTTTTCCTGAAAATGTTTTTCTTTCTGCTGACTTCATTTACATTAGGAGTTCTTACTACTTTGTATACCTTGGGACACTTTTTTGCAGTCTGGTAAACCCAATGGAATCACATATGAGAATGCTTGTTGTCTCCATTTAAAAATGAAGGAAATACTAACTGTTGATTAGTGGTTAGTGAAAATAAAGATTTCATTTCTCTCTCTCTGAAATTTATCCATGAATCCTTTGAAAGGGTGGGATGGCAGGAATCTTGCCCTGGTTTATAGCAAGAATGTTCAAATGGATCAAAATTAGCTGCTCTAGCAATAACAAATGGAAAGAACCTCACTGGTGGTGATTGGGCAAGAATCTCTTACATTGAGTACAAACAATCAAATTGAAGTTTCCAGGAAGTCTAAAAATGATGTGATTCTAGGCACCATCTGGACCATTTCCCGACACTGTTGTTATCCTTACTGAAGCATATGGGGCTACATAGCACTTATGCTCATTTAAAATATTTTCTTACTTTTATGGGGTTCCATGGTCAAAAGAATTCCTTACTGGATAGCCAGTCTACTGGAGATGTACCTCTGTGTGATAAAATAAGGATAGACCTTGGAAAATATTCAGTCTGTTACCAGAACTGCATTCAAGGATTTGAGATAGCATGATTAGAGGCTGCATTTGACCTCATATGTTCCTGATTTTAGGTCCAATGTTCTATCCACTGGACAACGTAATTGTCTCTGGCCATAGCCCATGCGAATGAACATTAAGTTGTGATTAAAGCAGTTTAAACTATTTTTTTTCCCAATTGGAGATTGCCATAATTCATTATCCTAAAACATCAGAATTGCAAGAGATCTTAAGGGTCATCTATTTCTAAACTATACCAGAAACAGAATCTCCTCTATAACAATTCTAACAAACAGTCTTAAAGCCTCTGAGAATCTTTAATTGTCAAGATGTTTTTACTTCCATTGAGAAAAAAACCCCAACAAAACAACTGCTTCTCTTCAGTTTTTAGTCCTTCTTCTACTCTCTGGGACCAAAGATATCTGATCTAAGATTTAACCATTTGATAGTAGGAATCCACTTCTATTAGTGTTATGCCCCAAGTCATGACTTTGAATTAAAAAAAAATCAAATTACATGTCATTTCATTCTATTAAGCTTTTTTGTCCCTGCTCAAACCCAAGTTGGGCTACTCAACCCACTCTTTTCAGAACTAAATGAGCCAGTTGCCACCTCCAGCTGTCTATCCGTTTATCTCTCTACCTTGTTCTCTGCCCCCCCCATTTATCTGTTTCTTTTCTCCTCTTTTCTTTTTTTTAAAATTAATTTATTTAGTCAATTTAGAACATTATTCCTTGGTTACAAGAGTTACATTATTTTCCTCCCTCCTCTCCACCTACCCTTAGCACAGCTGATGTGCAATTTCATTGGGTATTACTTGTGTCCTTGATCAGAACCTATTTCCATGTTGTTGGTGATTGCATTAGGATGTTCATCTAGAGTCTACATCCCCAACCATATCCCCTCGACTCATGTATTCAAACAATTGTTTTCTTCTGTGTTTCTACTCTCACAGTGTTTCCTCTGAATGTGGAAAAGCAGTTTTTCTCATAGATTCCTCCAAGTTGTTCAGGATCACTGCATTGCCACTAATGGAGAAGTCCATTATGTTCGATTGTACCACAGTATATCAGTCTCGGTGTACAATGTTCTCCTGGTTCTGCTCCTTTCACTCTGCATCACTTCCTGGAGGTTGTTCCAGTTCCCATGAAATTCTTCCACTTTATTATTCCTTTGAGCACAAGAGTATTCCATCACCAACATATACCACAATTTGTTCAGCCATTCCCCAATTGAAGGGCATCCCCTAATTTTCCAATTTTTTTGCCACCACAAAGAGCACAGTTATGAATATTCTTGTACAAATCTTTTTCCTTATTATCTCTTTGGGATACAAACCCAGAAGTGCTCTGGCTGGATCAAAGGGCAGACACTCCTTTAGCACCCTTGGGGCATAGTTTCAAATTGCCCTCCAGAATGGTTGGATCAATTCACAACTCCACCAGCAAGGCATTAATGTACTGACTTTGCCACATCCCCTCCAACATTCATTTCTTTCCGTTGTTGTCATGTTAGTCAATCTGCTAGGCGTAAGGTGATAGATATCTCAGAGTTGTTTTGATTTGTATCTCTCTAATTATAAGAGATTTAGAACACTTTTTCATGTGCTTATTAATAGTTTTTATTTCTTTAACTGAAAATTGCCTATTCATGTCCCTCGCCCATTTATCAATTGGAGAATGGCTTGATTTTTTAAGTAATTGGTTTAGCTCTTTATAAATTTGAGTAATTAGACCTTTGTCAGAGGTTTTTGTTATGAATGTTACATTGTTTCCCAATTTGTTGCTTCCCTTCTAAATTTGGTTGCATTGGTTTTATTTGTACAGAAAATTTTTAATTTGATGTAATCAAAGTTATTGATTTTATATTTTGTGATTTTTTTCTAGCTCTTGCTTGGTTCTAAAGTCTTTCCTTTCCCAAAGATCTGACAAGTATACTATTCTGTGTTCACCTAATTTGCTTATATGTTCCTTCTTTATATTCAAGTCATTTACCCATTCCGAGTTTATCTTGGTGTAGGGTGTGAGATGTTGATCCAAACCTAATCTCTCTCATACTGTCTTCCAATTTCCTCAGCAGTTTTTATCAAATAGTGGGTTTTGGTCCCCCAAACTGGGATCTTTGGGCTTATCATAGACTGTCTTGCTGAGGTCACTTACACCAAGTCTATTCCATTGACCCTCCTTTCTGTCTCTTAGCTAGTACCATATTGTTTTGATGACCACTGCTTTATAGTATAGTTTCAGATCTGGAACTGCAAGGTCTCCTTCCTTCACAATTTTTTTTTCATGATTTCCCTGGATATCCTTGATCTTTGGTTCTTCCAAATGAACTTTGTTATGTTTTTTCCTTATTCAGTAAAAAAGTTTTTTGGTTGTTCAATGGGTATGGCACTAAAGAAGTAAATTAATTTGGTTAGGATTGTCATTTTTAGTATGTTAGCTCATCGTACCCATGAGCAATCAATGTGTTGGAGATATATAAAAATATTGATGACTTATGTGGGTTTGTTTTGTATTATGCAAATTTGCTAAAGTTGTTGATTATTTTGACAAGCTTTTTGGTTGATTCTCTAGGATTCTTTAATTAGACCATCATATCATCTGCAAAGAGTGATAACTTGGACTCCTCATTGTCCATTTTAATACCTTCAATTTCTTTTCTTCTCTAATTCCTATTGCTAGTGTTTCTAGTACAATGTTAAACAATAGAGGTGATAATGGGCATCCTTGTTTCACTCCTGATCTTATTGAGAAGGCTTCTAGTTTATCCCCATTGCAAATGATGTTTGCTGATGGTTTTGGACATATAGTGTTCATTATTTTTAGGAAAGGCCCTTCTATTCCTATGCTTTCTAGTGTTTTCAATACAAATAAGTGTTGTATTTTGTCAAAGGTTTTTTCTACTTCTATGGAGATAACCTTGTGATTTTTGTTGGTTTTCTTGTTAATATGGTAAATTATGTGTATGGTTTTCCTAATATTGAACCATCCTTGCATTCCTGATATGAGTCCTCCCTGGTTATAGTGAATAATCTTCGTGATCACTTGCTGGAGTCTTTTTGCTAGTATCCTGTTTAAGATTTTTGCATCTATATTCATTAAGGTATTTTGGTCTATTGTTTTCTTTCTCTGTTTTTGACCTGCCTGGCTTTGGAATCAGTACCATATTTGTGTTGTAAAATGAATTTGGTAGAACTCCTTCTTTGCTTATTCTTTCAAATAGTTTGTATAATATCGGGATTAGTTGTTCTTTGAATGATTGCTAGAATTCATTTGTGAATCCATTTGGACCTGGGAATTTTTTTAGGGAGTTCTTTGATAGCTTGTTCAATTTCTTTTTCTGATATGGGTTTATTTAGGTAGTCTATTTCTTCCTCTGTTATTCTAGGCAATTTATATTTTTGTAAATATTCATCCATAGCACCTAGATCACCATATTTATTGCCATATAATTAGACATAATAATTTTTAATGATTGCCTTAATTTCTTCTCCATTAGAGGTGAGGTCTCCCTTTTCATCTTAGATACTGTCAATTTGGTTTTCTTCTTTCCTTTTTTTAATTAGATTGACCAGTACTTTGTCTATTTTATTTGTTTTTTTTTCAAAGTACCAGCTTCTAGTCTTATTTATTAAATCAATACTTCTTTGACTTTCAATTTTATTAATTTTTCCTTTGCTTTTTAGGATCTTTAATTTAGTCTTCATCTGAGGATTTTTAATTTGGTCACATTCTAGTTTTTTAAGTTACATGCCCAATTCATTGACCTCAGTCTTTCTAATTTGTTAATATATGAACTCAAGGATATAAATTCCTCCCCCCCACCCCGCCCCTGAGTACTGCTTTGCTTGCATCCGATAGATTCTGAATGGTTGTCTCATCATTGTAATTTTCTTCTAAGAAGTTATTAATTGTTTCTATGATTTGTTCTTTAACTAATCATTTTTGGAGAATTGTATTGTTTAATTTCCAATTAATTTTTTATTTTCCTCTCCATGTACCCTTACTAATTATTATTTTCATTGCATCCTGATCTGAGAAGGTTGCATTTATTATTTCTGAACTTTTGTACTTGTTTGCAAAGTTTTTATTCCCTAAGACATTGTCTGTCTTTGTGAATGTACCATGTGCTGCTGAAAAGGTGTATTCTTTTTTGTACCTATTTATTTTTCTCCACATATCTACTAATTCTAATTTTACTGAGATTCCATTCACTTCTCTTACCTCTTTCTTAATTAGCTTTTGGTTTGATTTATATAGTTCGGATAGAAGAAGGTTCAGGTCTCCCACTAGTATAGTTTTTCTATCTGTTTCATCCTTGAGCTCCAGTAGTTTCTCCTTTAGAAATTTGGATGCTATGCCATTTGGTGCATACATGTTGAATACTGATATTTCCTCATTATCTATGCTGCCTTTTATCAGGATGCAATTACCTTCCTCTTATCTCTTTTAACTAGATTTATTTTTACTTTGGCTTTGTCAGATATCATGATTGAGACTTCTGCCTTCTTTTTATCAATTGATGCCCAAGAGGTTTGGCTCCTTCCTCTTATTTTTACCCTATGAATGTCTACCTTCCTCATGTGTGTTTCTTTTAGACAGCAGATGGTAGGCTTTTGGATTCCAATCCCCTCTTCTATTTGCTTGTGTTTTATGAGTGAGTTGTTCCATTCACATTCAGAGTTATCATTACCAGCTGTGTATTTCCCAGCATTTTGATTTCCACTCCTAGTCCTGCCTTTTCTTCTTTCACTATTTCCTTCTACACCAATGTTTTGTTTTTAATCAGTCCCCCTAATTCCTGCCCTTATTTTACTTCCCTTTCTACCCCCCTCTCTTCTTATTCCCCTCTTATTTTCTTTACAGAATTTTTAAAGTACCCCTTCACCATCTCCCTCCCTTGTACTGCTTCCCTCCCCACCAGTCTGTTTGTTCCACTTCTACTTCCCTATAGGGCACAAATCAATTCTCTGCCCAATGGATTTGATTGTTCTTCCCTCTTTGAGTCAATTTCAATGCACGTAAGAGTTAGGTATTTCCTATCTCCAACATCTTTACCCTTCCAGTGTATTAATGTTCTCCCCCCTCCTGCCACAAGCTTCTTTGTGACATTTACAATTACCCCTTTTGTTTCTTTTCCCATTTCTTTTAGTATTAACCTCTTTTTAGCTCTAGTTTATATATATTTATATATGTACATACATATTTTTCTATTTATGCATATATATATCTATATACATATTTATGTCTTTTCATTTCATCCTATATAGTTTGTCACTATTCCCTCTAAGTGTAATTGTTCTAGCTGCCCAGATGATAATATGATTTTTAAGAGTTACCGATGACCTCTTTTCTAATAGGGATACATATCATTTTAACATATTGGGTCTCTTAAAAAAAGTTTTTTTTGTTTTGTTTTTCTTTTTTCCCTCTTTCTTAATTACCTTTTGATGATTTTCTTGAGCTCTGTGATTGGGCATCACATTTACTGTTCAGGTCTGGTCTTTCCTTTACAAATGCTTGGACTTCTTCTATTTTGTTAAATGACCATACTTTCCCCTGTAAGAATATGGTCAGGTTTGCTGGGTAGTTGATTCTTGGTTGTAGATCTAGTTCCCTTGCTTTTTGGAATATCATATTCCATGCCTTTCGGTCCTTCAGTGTAGATGCAGCCAGATCCTGTGTTATCCTCACTGTGGTTCTATTGTATCTGAATGACTTCTTAGCAGCTTGTAATATTTTTTCCTTGGTCTGATAGTTCTTGAATTTGGCCATAACATTCCTGGGTGTTGTCAGTTGGGTATTAAGTAGAGGAGGTGATCTCTGGATTCTATCCATCTCCACTTTTCCCTCTTGTTCTAGAACATGGGGGCAGTTTTCTTGGATGATTTCCTGTAGTATTATGTCCAGGATTTTTCTTTTGTCATGGTCTTCTGGTAGACCAATGATTCTTAAGTTGTCTCTCCTCGAACGATTTTCTAAATCTTCTGTTTTGTGAATGAGGTGCTTCATATTTTCCTCAATTTTTTTCATTCCTTTGATTTTGTTTTATAGTTTCCTGCTGCCTTGTGAAGTTGGTCTATTCTGGTTCTTAAAGATTGAATTTCATCCCTGACTTTTTGGCCATCCTTCTCCTTCTGGGCTGATTGTGTTTTGAGGTCATCTGGTCATCTTTCATTTTCTTTGCCTCATTTTCATCTCCTTTGCCTCATTTTCCAGCTGGTTGATTTTGGTTTTCAAGCCACTGTTTGTTTTAGTTCAAGTGCTTTTGTTTCCAAATGACTTATCTTAGTTTTTAAGTTCTTTTCTCATTCGTCTTCAGTCTCTCTTAATTGTCTTTTGAATTGTATTTTGAGTTCTTCCAGTACCTGTATCCAATTTGCTGGGCTTTCTGTTTTTTTTTTTTTTTGGTTTGTTTTTTGTTTTTTGTTTTTGCTTGGAGTTCCCTCATCCTTCTCTGTTCCATTTGCTCTTTGTTCATTGCCTGTATAGAAGCTGTTGATTGTAATTTCTTTTTTCTTTTTCTTTTTTGTTGTTTGCTCATATTTATCCCTTCTTTACCTCCTTTTGTTGTCTGAGCTCTTACTCCTTTCATTTTTTGTGGTTTTTGACTTTTCTTTCCACCTTCACCCTTGGAGCTTTATCAGTAAATCTCAGTGCAGTCTGTGGGGGAGGGTTATTGGAGTTTGAGTTTAACTGTCCTATGGAGACTTTGATGGGATTAAGTCCAGCTGGGTTGCTCCATGTGCCCTGAGGCCATAATCTCTGGAAGGGCTTGGCAATATGGAATGTCTCCACTGCTGCAACTATGCCTCATGCTGGTGCTCTGCTTTTCTTCTCTGTTTCCCCACTGCCTGTGTTGGATGCTCTGATCCTGGCACAGCTTTGCCTGCATGTTAGTTCCTCCATACCAGCGCCTTTGCCTGCCTAGAATTTCCAGCTGCTGCTGGAGGTTTAGAGCTCTAGGTGGGGGAGGGATCCCGGGACCTTCCTTCTTCCCCTTAAATTAGAGTGTTCTCAAATTCAGGCTTTTGGGGGTGTACCTTTTAAGTTGAGTCCAGGAGGTTTCCTTGGCTCTGTCTTATTCTTAGGTTTGATTTTCAGTCCCCTAGGAGCATTTAGCTTGTAATTGGTAAGGAAGGGTTTTTAGAGGTCTGAACTTTTGCTGCCTCTACACCACCATCTTGACTCTGCCTCCTCTTTTCTCCTCTTTTCAAGGAGTTTTGTCCTTGTGACTGTGTCTTAGTTGATCAGAATATAGACTTAACTGTTGATAAGAACTTGGTTTTTACATTTATTTTTTAATCTTTTCCTCTTATTCTTTATTCAGACTGGTGATTGAAGCATTTTTTCTTTTTTTTTTCCTTTCAAAATTTACCTCTTCTAAAACTTGCTTATATAATTTTTTGGGATATATAAGCCTTCAGTAAGAAAAAGAAAGCTTCCTTTTCCATTTTGACTATAGAGAACATATATTGAACTTTATGGATTATAGAAAAAAGACAAAATTAAATTTTTCATCACATACATTGTGACTAGTACTTTACCCATAGATCACTCCAGTATATGGGTTGTTTACAGTTAGCAGTCATTTACAAATTAAAGCTTTTATGCAACATATTGACAGTTTCTAGGAAACCATCTGGTATTCTTTGACTTAAATGTTCCATCAAAGAAAAAATCTCGGCAATGCATAATAGAAATCAGACTTCCAAAAGACATTTCTGTTTAATGGCATTGGAAAACATTGTTGGCAGAATGGAATGTTCTTTTTTCAAAAATTTGCTGGTCTCTAAGACATATCAGCCAAGCCTGATTTCAGTTGCAGGTGAGAAAAGGCTATTTCCCTAAAAGTACAAGATTCTTCTTTAATTTGTAATTTTGAAAAAAAAATGCTTGAAACTAAGTAATGATATCGAGGTTTGTTTGATATATACCACAGTAGGTAAAACTGATTTTAGGAAGCAGACATTTTCATCTTTTTGTTTCATTATCATGTTTATGACATAGACATTCAAAACACAACTACCCTGCATGTAGATTCATTTTAGATATCAGGAAGATGGAAATGTAGATTTAAACACCCACGTTCTGATACCAACTTTTTGCACTTTAACACACCTTCCATTTAACCGTCTCCTGATAAGAGTGAGTGGACTCCAACTCTGGGACCTTCTGTATCTCTTTTTTATGAAAGCATATGTGTGTGTCTTTCTCATCCTTTGGCTATTTCTTTTTCCCTGTCTTTCCTTCTTTCTATTCTTTTTGGGGGGGGAGTCTTTTTATTTCTTTCTCTTCTAATCTCTGTAGCACATTTTTTTCCCAGACCTTCATCTTTACTCCCCCTTCCATTGTTTCTTCACCTTACTCTTTCTCCTTTAATGCAACACTGAAATATAGATAAAAATATATTTTCATTCATTGAATATAGTTTTGTCTTGTGTCTCCTTTTCTTAATGTAAAAAAGCACAGATAAATGGAAAATGATCTTTCTCTAACAGAAGGATCCAGCCCAGTTATTTTTTTTTAATTTTTCTCTTCATTGCTTCCCTTTTTCTTCTCTAATATGTACTGAGTATATTTTTTTCATTGATCATTTTTCTTGGAGAACATGGATCAATGACTCCCAGTGGGGAAAAGAATCCTCACCCTAGATCAAAAGAAGTCTTCATTAGCAGTTAATATTGAGTACTACATTAGCCAAGCAAAAGATCATTCAACAAAGACTTTCCTAAACTTCCAGAATTAACATTAGTACTTCAGTTTTCTATTTCCACAAAGCTTAGCAAATGCTTCTTAAATAAATATAAGTATCTAAAGATACTCATTATAGAATGGATCTCAGTGTTCTGAAGTTTACAACTCATTAGAACTTTTCTGACTCTTCCTTCATTTTTAATTGGAATCTAATGTTGTTTATAGCATCAAAAACAACAACAACAACAACAGCAAAACGCAAGGATATGTGATGGTTTGTGTGTTTTAACCTCCTTCTAACAAGGAACAACAATATTCAAAGTTTTCAAATAACCCTAAGTACTTACCATTAAACATCATTTACCATGGTTTTCTTCCCTGTGATTTTCCTGCAACCCCCAATCACCAATAAATTCGAATTCATGGGGAAAATGTTGGAATTGGATAGTAGTTTTATGTATAATCTCAAGCTGTTAACAGTATGATTTCATAAACTGATTAAGTAATCATCTAATAGAGCTAATGCCTTTTATTCAATTCTTCAGAAGATTGTTTTATCGCTGACTCTGTTTTGTAGGTTATGCAACGGAGGAAGAAATTAAATCTTCATTTATTGAAACCCTAGAGAATGCCTGTAGCCATCCACTGGAAGTGTTATACTGTGAATTCGAAAATTACTATGAAGGACTAAGTTTTGGAATAGCAGACGACGAAGATTTCATTAATATCTTAAGGAATTCTTGGGGGATTTAGTTTTGAACAGGGCACAAATGAACATTTTCCCACACTGAAAATTTCAGTTTGAAGAAAAACTGAAAGTGAGGTAGGATGAAATATCTTATTTTTCTCAAACTTCTCTCAATCTTCACACATGCAGTCCTTCAAAATATATTGTGTCTGGAGAGGAAAATATTTCTAGAATGAGGGCTCTGTGGAATGTGTGAGAGACATTGGAGGAACTGTGCTGCTTGTCATTTTATCGAGCACAGTAGAAATGTTCTGGATTTCATTTTTATCACTGTCAATGGGAAAATTGCAGCTAGGAAGAAACGCATATGAATGTCTACATTGGAAATTATTTCCTTTTTTTTTTCTTTTCTGCTCTTCTTTCTATATTGCTGCCACTCCATTTTCCTTCCCCTACCCCCAACAAATCTTCAATGACTTCTTAATTTACCACTTGTAAATAAAACAGTGCAACTTGTATTGAGTATGTTGAAAATATTAAATGAATGAAAGGCTCTTGACAATTCTTTAGTTTATAGCATGAAAGGAAATTGTAATTCTAGAGTTTCGTTATTGGCTACAATTACTTTGGAACTGTCTGTCTAAGATGGAGGATCATGAAAGGATGTCCATAAAAATGTCATATTTGTATACAGATTTAGTTTACCAAGCTCTACATTTTATGTTAATGGCATAAACCCCCACATTATGTGCTATTGGCTATAACCATATAATTGCTTACTTAGAGTACTGACCAATAGTTGTCTCTCTCTGTAAACATTCATAATTCTTTTCCATTCACGGTGTCTTTTTTCATGTACATAGATTGAAAAGTTAAGTTGGAAGAATGTTCCTTTTGATAAAGAGTATATTGATGTGTATATATTATAGAACATATGTGATAGGTTGGATAAATAGAAAATGGAAAAGAAAATAGCAAAATAGATTTATACTTTAAACAATGAAAAAAGGCATCCAATGCAAATTTAACATAATATGGTGGTCAAATATTCCCTGGTTCTTTCCTACTAATTTATCTTGTATTTCTTATTGCTACCTGGAAAACCAGAGGGAAAAGAAAGAAGGAAAAAATTGAGTTCATAATTTAAATACATTTATGTTAAAGTAATCTAAATTGGAAAACTTAAATAGCCTTTTGATAACATGGGTCTAGTCAAGTAGATAAGGAATCACTTGGAAGGAAGATCAGATCCTAATGTGACCTATACAAATTCATTTCTGCTTCATTTACCTCTTTTGCTTTATTATTCTCACCTGTAAAATGAGGAGTTTAGGTGCAACTCCCATATAATCACCAGTAAAATGATCCCAATATACTGTGTTTTATTTGAGCCAGAAACATTTAAGGTGCTATTCATCTTCACCTTTAATATTAGGATTTAGATAGAAAAGAACCCTACTGAACATTCAGGAAGAAAACAGTAGAATAATTAAAATAGATTTTAATCAGTTATATCATCAACTATTTTAAGTATATAGTATACATTCAAAGTATTTTCAGAGAGGTAGGAGAGGATAAATTAACCATAATAATTAGAAATAAATATTTTGCCATTAATAGAGATCATTATAAGCATCAAGTCACATTTCACATTTTCTTGGAAAAATGACCTCACTAATCATAGCTAATCCTAAATTTTGTCACTATTTTATGATAAATTCTTTATCCAAGTAAAATGTTGGCAGTGAGCTTTTTCATGGATCATTTTTCTTTGCAAATTAAAAAAAATACATATCATTGTGTAATTTTTTTCTTTAAATCAAAAAAATTTAATTCAAAAAATCCATTTGAATTTAATTTAATGTAACAGATTATCTGTAATACACACATAATGCTATGAACAAGACAGCATTTTATAGTAGAAGAAGTTCTCATCATTAATGGAAAATGCCTCATTGTAGTTAATTGAATTTCTTTCCAAATTTGTATTTCATGACTGTTTTGGCATATGGTTGTAGTATGGAAAGCCAAACTTGTGGCTCAAACTTAGTTGAATTTTAATTAACCAAAATCTAGTTTTTATTTTTTAAATTTAGTATAAGAAATTATTTTGTTCTTATACTTATGTACTTATACTTATGTAATAGGATCCTCTATGAACCAACTTTTTTAGATATCCAGGATAAAGGAGCAATTTGCTTTTAGAATGATGACCCCCTAAATATAAAAATGAAACAAAAAGAAAAACAAAGAAAAAAAATGATGACCCTGACACATTGCAGGATCCTGACAGGCCTTCTAAATCCTTTAATATTTATGTAGTAATAATTGGTGTAATTTTAATGTCTCTTTTATAGTATTCCAGAATTGTGAAAATAGGTCACTCGCATGCCCACATACACACACACACACAGATAAACACACATTTATGTGGACCAGAACATTTAATATAGTTGGCTTTATTTTTTTGTGTCTTCATAAAATGTCACTTCTTTAAGGATCCCATAAGTTTCTGTCCTCTGCTGTCTGCCACTGATCATAATAATAGCTGCCAATTATATAGAGCTTGAAGACTGAAAGAATGGCTGAATTAGATCATCTCAGTCATTCTCTTCTCCTAAACTCTCTCTGACTTGACTTCAATAAATGGTTTCTAAGAGTTACTATGGCTGCAGTTGATGTGGTGGTGGCAGGTCTTTATGCTTGGTCATGTTTGTCCTAGATCTAGATAATATGTTTCTTACTAGATTCCTGCTCAAAGCCTTTCCAACTTGGCAGGATCCTAAAAGCCTTGTATTTTCCTACCAAAGCCTTCAAGAACCCAGGGTTCCCTTGTGTTGTAGCAGGACCTTAGTGGAAGAGCTTTGTAAAAGACAAAATCATCCAATGGGTTGAAAAAAGGATTTTATTCAAGAACCTTAAGGAAACTAAATTAAAAAAATAAAATTATTCAATATGAATTAGGGTTTGATAAATTTATATAACATGAAGCAGATTATACATATTTAGCTAGTCCTAAATATTTACTATATTTATATATACTATACTATGTTTTCTTAAGAGTAGTTTTCTTGGAATTTTAAAATTTGTTGAATCCATGGTTAATAATGATAGAAAATGCAAGATAATTGTCCACCTATTGAGTAATTTAAAGAAATTCATAATCTTTAGGAACATTTAATCTATATCTTGAATCTCATTTTTTGCTTTCATTCCAACATTGCTTTGCTGGCAGTTGAGATGACTGTAAGTTATGTTTATTTACAAAAAAATTAAATATAGTTTTATAAAATTACAAGAATTTCATTCTTCTTATCTGTTTTTTTTCCCACTAAGGGAGTGATACCTCTAAATTTTCTTAATCAGCCAGCAAAAATCTCATCATTACAGAATATTTTATCTATATTAAATCCACTTGAGTTACTTAAAATATGACTAAGGAAATTGGGATGGGAGAATTTATTAAAATATCTTAAAGTTCATTAAAAATGATTGATATACCAGTTAAAAAGAGAAAAAAAGGCAGTTGTATTAGAAAATTATATAAAAAGACATAGTTTGATTAATATCAAAATTATAATTCCTTATGTAAAAATCACTAAGAGAGGTAGGGGACACAGTGGTGAAAACTTTCGGAATCAAAAGCTCTGGTTACAAGTTCTATCTTTGACTGTGACTTCTGTCAAATCAAAATCCCTAAGGAGAGAAGTTAGAAATTAGTTTGATATTAAAAAAATTCCAGGGAGGGAATTTCTATATCAGGGAACATCAATGACATCATAGGTCTTATTGTGTTACCCGCCCAATCTCAGAAAGTACAAGACCCAATGAGTGGATGATCTTGTAATTAACAGATATTCAGTAATTAAAAAGAAAAAAGAATGATCATTTTGGAGCATGTTCCACTTACTGGTGTACCTACTAAGTCAATGACATTTAAATAAATAGTCAAAGGATATTTATGAGAAAAATAAAACTTATCTGACAACTTCCTTGATATGGAAACAAAGGAAACATTATTATATATGGAAAATAGAAATGAAGATTTAATGTACCTCTAAGTTTAAACCAAGATAAACCTTTTTGGATCAGATAATTGATTATTCCTTCAACTAATATGGTTTATTATCTGTGTGATGCTACTTCTGGTTATTCATTCATTTTATCTATCAGTATAGCTAAGCAGTTTGCTATAGAATAGAGAAAGGAGAGAGAGACAGAGAGTCAGACACAGACAGACAAAGACAGACAGACAGAGAGATAGAGAGAGACTCCTGGAATGAATAAAATTACTATGACAAAAATTCAAAAGGAGAGAACTCCAAGGGCCTCAGGATTTTTTTCTCTTAAAATTAAAAAAAAATAAAAACCTCTATTTTTCTTCTACCTTTAAAGCAATTGAAGGTAAAGTGTGAAACTCCATTTATCTCCTCAGTTCATACACACACACACACACACACACACACACACACACACTCACACACACAATTTCTACTTTCGACACTGCAGTGGTTTTTAACCTGGGTCCATGAACTTTAAAAAATGCATTTTGATAATTACATTTCTTTTTTATTTTTAAAAATATATTTTATTTTACCAATTACACATACTAATAATTTTCCACATAAGTTTTCTGAAATTTTCAGATCCAAATTATCTCTCTCCATTCCCTCCCCCTTCCTGGGATAACTATTTCATCCTACTTTATTTTCTTTGTAATCCTAGATATTTTATTGATTTTAAAACATAATTCTGAAAAAGTATCCAGAGATTTCACCAGTTCACTAAAGGAATATGTGACCCACATAAAAACAGTTTAGAACCCGCCTTTTGAGGGCATCTTCTAACATTTCATTAGGAATGCTTTTGTTTTCACCTTTAATGATTTATCTGCCATGACAAGATTTTGGTACTGGAAAATGCAATGTTTGCTTGACCAGACACAGTAATGAACCTCATATACTATTACTGGAGAAGGACTTTTTCAGGAAAATAGTTTGCTGTTTAATATGGGTTTAAATCTGGCTACAACAAATTACTCCTCCATTTTTCTCTCAATCTAGTATCCTTTTGTAAAAGCAGTTTTCTTAAGAAACTTCCAGAACCATTAAATTCAACATTTGTTCATTCAGCAAACGTTTGCCTAAGGACCTCTGTGGAATTCAGTAGGATAAATTAGGGTGAGTTAGCACCTCAGGGAAATACTTTATTTCATATTAACGTAGATAGTTATTCCTGCATATAGTAGCATAGATAGCATGGCATAATGGCTAGAGTCTTGCCTCAGAGTTAGGGAAACTGAGAAATAAATCTTGCCTGTGACCCATATTGACTATATAACCTGGAGAAAGTCAGTCAAAAAAGTATTTTGCATCTACTATGTGCAAAGCAGGTGATAAAAGATGGAAAGATAAACATAAGCAATCTCTGTCCTCAAGACGTTTATATTTTGACAATGATAATAGCATTTATGTGAGCATTTTAAGGCTTGTAAAGCTCTTTACACATTCCTTCAGTTTATTTTTGCAAAATCCTGAGAGGTAGATGCAATTATTATCCCCATTTTACAGATAAAGAAGCTAAAGCAGAAGGAAGTTAAATCAGTTTTCCAGGGGCACATAGATCTTTCTGACTCTTAGTCTAATGTTATACTCATTGTATTGCCTAGCTGCCTCCAAGGGGACCAGGAAGACAATACATATAGACATATATACATATAAACACATACATGTATGTGTGTGTGTATGATCTCACTGCCCCAGATCTTTTAAGACTATACAATAGCAGTAGTTTAAACTTACTATTCCATACTCAATGATCCTTGCTTTGAAATGTAATATTATCTGTGTTTTATTGTAGTTTTACTTATTTTGTGAAATACTCTCCAATTTTAATTGTAAAGATTAAAATTTAGGGGAGACAGGGAGACTGAGGCAGGTAGAAATTAGTTTCTCTCTGCAAGGAGTATTATATTTTTTAGAGGTTTATTAAAGGTTAAAGATTAAGAATATACAAGTAAGAAACATGTGCCTAGGCCAGAGGCCTAGACAAAATAACCTCACATCATGGAAGAGACGCCTCTGCTCCAAAACGGAAGTCCAAAAAAAGCCAAGACCCCTTCAAAAGCCTTTGAATCCACTTAAATACCTTCTCGATCTCGGCCCAGGTGAGATTACAAGGCATTCTGGGGAAGTGGAGCAAAGGCTCATGGGGATTGTAGTCCTGTATTCGAGTCTATTTTTTACATTCCCCGTGTGATCATTTTGGAAAAATTAATTTTTCCCCAAAAGGATCATAAAAACATAATAAACTTAAAAGATTACAATAGTGTGAGGATAAGAGAAAAAAGAATAAAACCAATAATTGTTGAACACAACATTGACAAAAAGCCGTTAGGGGGCAGTCCCCTTTGGCATAAAAGTATACATACAAATAAATGTTCAATCAACCACACCCAAAGTTCAATTTTGTGCAACTTGTGGTCTGGAGGCTTCTTCATGGTGGCTTCTCCAACAGTTCAGTTCTGGATTCAGAGAGGTAGCATCTTATTTACCTAAACTTCTTCTCAAAAGGAATTTAAACTTTGCAATTTAAATAATGATTTTTTTTTTTACATTCCCCCGTGTTGTGGGTGATTGAAAGATCCAGAATCAGTTAGGGATGCATGGCTGAGGTATGAGGTATATGAATCAATTGGCAAGAGATATTAAAAAGACATCAGAAAATCCAAAAGAAAAATTTCTGGATGAAAATATAGACTATCAAAGTCTTACGTGTAAAAATTCCAAGTAGAAGAAAAATAAATCTATAACAGGTCCTTCAATCAGGGCCCAATCAAAATGATCTAAATAATGATGCATTTACCCAATCAGTGCCAGGACTACAGAAAGGTACCACACATTAAGAAGCAGAAAAGGGGACCAGATTATAGAAGCCAAGTAGGAGTCAAGGTTTCGGGGATACTCGTCTGTGAATATCTTCAGGGTGAGTGTGGATACAAGGAAAGCCTATGTCTTAACACATGTTAAACATAGTAACCTCGAGTCTTCACACTAGGTTCAAGACCTTTGTATTGGCCTAGAAGTGCATCAATCCATCCTAGATTGGCCTTTCTTTGGCCCTATGAAATGGCTCTTGTGTGTATCTCTTGTCCTGGAATCAGACAGAATCATTAAGCAAAGTCCCATAATTTATTTAAATAATTAGTGGCATCAGTTTTATAGTCACAAGCCTTTTAGGGCATGCATTAGCAAATGTATCTTAAACTTGTAGCACTGAAAATCAAAAGGTTAAAGAAAATCTTAATACTGGTGACATGTGCTTCAACTATAAAAAGGAGAGAAAAAAATAATAAAAAAACTGAAAAAGTATATTGCACATGCAAGAAAAATATAATAATAAAAGAGCTTTAAAAAATTCAAAAATATAGCTTATAACCATTGACACTCTGTGTCAGTTAAGAAAACATAAAATACAAGGCTTTCTCACCAAAAAATGAGATCCATTTCCTCTTTGTATCTGGCCATGATCACTGTGAGTAGAAGGCAAATGAACTGAACAAGGTTAACAATTTTTTCATCTTTAAAAATACAGTAGTACAAATATGTAGTTACCAAAATCCCCCAAATTCTCAATAGCCCAATTAATTACAATAGCAAACAAACATACTTTCATATTTCACATAAGTTGCTGTATGACATTTTTAAAGCCTACAAATTGATGGACATTTGTCACAATTTTTACAAACGTAGCAATCTTTCAACCTTGGTATTTAAACATATTTTTTTAAACAAAGTAAAACTCATCTTGGGTTAAGAACATAATCAAGAAATCTATGTATCATTCTGGTAGAAGTAAAATAGTGAGCTAAAGAGCATAAATAAAGGGGTGCTCCTTTTTCTTGGAGGCTTATTAAGGGTACAAATGCCCTGAAATTAACTGCCCAACTTCCATTCACATGTGGGAAGGTTGGGGGTTATAAAATACATTTCACTTCAGCTAATGGGCCTTACCTCGTGGTAGGGGCAGGCAAAAATAACTAGATTGTTAAAAAAAATTCCAAAAATCATATTTAAAAACCCTTAAAATCAAATCATTTGAGGTATTTAAGCACATTAAATTTTCCAAAGGTTGTTAATACAATTATAACCAGTTCTGAAGTCCATCTATCCTCAGCAAAATAAAAAAAAGCTGTTTTTTCATATATGGGCTCATTCACAATAATATTTGTTCAACACAGTTATAGGGGAAAAACAACAGAATTTTAAAACTCAGTACATTCAAAATAAATTCAATCAACCTTCAGTTCACAGAATAATATTCAATCCAGTAATATATGAACTTAAAATCACAAAGTTAAACCATAACAAAACAATGCAATAGAATACAGAGATGTTTATAAACCATTGGAGTCTGAAATGCCTTAGAATGTAGCCTTTAGTCTCTTCAAAGTTCCTTGGGTTTTTTTTTGTTTGTTTGTTTTTAATTATCCATTTAAATGTCTATTGTCCGAAGGTAGAGTAGTAAAGGCTAGGCTATGGGGTTCAAGGGATCCATCCAGGGCCCCATAGCTGGGAAGCATCGGAGGCCAGACTTTAACTAGAGACCTCCCGTCTCTGGGCCTGGCTTCCAGTTCGCTGGGCCACCCATTTTCCTCCCCAAAGTTAAAGTTGAATCTTTGGGCTGAGTCTGCTCCCTGACAGGCAGGTAAAATCAATGAAATTGCCAGAAGAGTCAAAAATCCTTTTAAACAGCCCATTGCTATTAAGTTTCTGTTTGAAAAGTCTGTTTCTTCTCTCTAGTCTTTTCTCTCTTTCCCCTCTCTGATACCCCTGTGGCCAATACCCCCAGCCACGTGGAGGCTTAGCCTAAGGGAAAATTACCTGGTCTCCTTTCCCTCTCGTCTCTCCCCTCCGCCCACGTGGCCAATACTGTTACCAGCTGGTCGCAATGAGTCCTCAGCGATCTGCTCCAAGGATCTGGGTGATGAGCCGGCTGGGGTCACGCTCTTGGGTCTGGGGCCCAGAAATAGGCAGGCAGCGGGCCGGTGAGAGGCCAGGAGCAGGAGCGGCTGCGGGGGTGGGCAAGGCTGGGACCAGGTACCAGGTGAGGACGATCAGGGCTGCAGGCCGAGGCAGGAAGCGGCGGGGCCGAGCCAGGTGGGGTGGGCAGCAGGGCCGGAGCCTGTAGCAGCTTTCTGAGGGTAGAAAACCTTGGCCAGAGAGATATGGCTCAAAAAAAAATTTTTTTTTCTAGGTACTAGCTATTAAAACTGAATTTAAGATCAGAAAAGAAATCAGAAGATTGAAAGTTCTTTTTTCCTCATTAGGTTGCCAACTGTAAAGATTAAAATTTAGGGGAGATGGGGAGACTGAGGCAGGTAGAAATTAGTTTCTCTCTGCAAGGAGTATTATATTTTTTAGAGGTTTATTAAAGGTTAAAGATTAAGAATATACAAGTAAGAAACATGTGCCTAGGCCAGAGGCCTAGACAAAATAACCTCACATCATGGAAGAGACGCCTCTGCTCCAAAACGGAAGTCCAAAAAAAGCCAAGACCCCTTCAAAAGCCTTTGAATCCACTTAAATACCTTCTCGATCTCGGCCCAGGTGAGATTACAAGGCATTCTGGGGAAGTGGAGCAAAGGCTCATGGGGATTGTAGTCCTGTATTGGAGTCTATTTTTTACATAATCTAATTTAGATCTAGAATGTCATAAGCCATCTGTGGCCAAAGAACTGCATGTTTGACACCCCTACTTTAAAGCAGGGGCTCATCTACATTAGTAGAAAGTATTTCCCCATTGGGAAATTCCTTTAACAATGAAATCTGTTCTAGGTGCCCCTTCTCATCTTCTCTTTTGGGAGAAGAATTTACAGCTGACAGATTCAAAGCTTCAGGGAACTAAAAGTTATTGAATCGTTCCCTTAAGAGACAGTGTAGTAGATCAGAGTAGGAGAATTTAAGTCTGGAAACTAAATTTGAATCCTGACTTTGCCACTACCTCTTTGTCTATGAACAAGTTACATCCTCTCTGGATCCATTTTCTCTACTCTAAAATGAGGGTGAGATTATTTATATTAGAGGGTTGTGAAAGAAGAGCTTGATAAACCTCAAATCACTGTTTAAATGAGTTGTCACTTTCCCATCCCACCCAGTCAAATGTTCTAGATCAGAGGTTTTAATTTTCATTCATTCATCCATCCATCCATCCATCCATCCATCCATTCATTTATTTGTTTGTTTATTTAGTTAATTTAGAATATTTTCCCATGGATACATGGTTCATATTCTTTCCCTCCCCTCTTCCCTTCCCCCTCCCAAAGCCAACAAGCAATTCCACTGGGTTTTACATGTATCATTGATCAAGACCTATTTCCATATCATTAATATTTGCAGTGGAGTGAGCATTTAATGTCAACATCCCCAGTTCCATCCCCATCGAATCACATAATCAAACAAATGTTTTTCTTTAGATCAGGGGTTTTTAATTGTGTGTGTTTTGAATTGATTACTCCTTTTTAATAAGAGCTTTTAAAATGCATAAAATAAAATACATAGGATTATTTAGGAAACCAATTAGATACAAATACAATCACCAAATATTTTTTAAAAGTATTCCTGGTCCCTGGGCAAAGAAGCCCTGATCCAATATGGAAAAGACCAGGTTAATGAGTAGAACTCAATTTGCTCCATCCTGTGAAGTATTCTACCATTCCAGTCTTCCTCATGGTAGATCATAGGGCTTGGAGATGTAAAGGGGACAGCAAGATGATCTAATTCTAGTTTAATAAGATCGATAGCTGACATTTGTATAATGCCTGCTCCATGTTAGCTATTCTGTTAGACATTTTAGAATTATTTTCTCATTTGAGTATCACAACAACTTTGGGAGGTTGATGCTCTTATTCTCATTTTACAGAGAAAATGGAGGCCAGCAGGAAGCAAATGACTGGGCCACCATCCAGCACTATTTTATAGCCAAAGAGGATCAAAGAGGCTCATCCATTTACTAAGAGCCCTAAATTGGGATGCAGATTGACTTCTGACCTCAGATCCAGAGGTCTAAGCAGCTTACTGAACTGTCTCTATTGAGTTCTTCTTCTTAATTAATGCCTTTGGATTGAGAACTCTTTGCCAGGAAGTAAGCAGGGAGGCTACAAACAGTTATCCATAGCAATAAACATTTATTAAGCATATACTGTGTGCCAGGCATTGTACCAAATTAAAAAAAAGTCAAAAATCACTCAGAGAGCTCACAATCTTTTGGAGGAGACAACATGAAAAGTACTCCATGTACAAACAACATATAGACAAGAAGATAGATTGTACAAGAGAAATATGACAGCATATGCATTCTATGTACAGGCAGGATTAAATTGAAGCTAAGCAACAGAGGGAAAGCTGTGGTGGTAAGGGTGATCAGGAAAGGCTTCCTGTAGAAAGTGGGAGTCCAAAACAGATGGTAGCTGGAAAACATTAAGATATGCTTCAATCTTGGGTAAAGATTCAAGGGAGGAAATTTGATGAGATCAGGAGCTTCAAGTCTTTTTGCTAATTCTTTGTAGTATTTTTCTTGTATATCACATTTTATTTGAATATTTTTAATAAAAGCCATCAGTCTCATTACATGGCTCTTCCTCCTCCCCAATTCTTTCCCCCATTCTTCTTTGTTGTTGGTAAGTTGTTTCATTCATGTTCAACTCTCTGTGGCCCCATTTAGGATTTTCTTGGTAAAGATACTGGAGAGGTATGCTGTGTCCTTTTACAGATAAGGAAACTGAACCAAACAAGATTAAGTGATTTGCCCAGATTTGAACTCAGGAAGATCTCTTCTTGACTGGAGCTCAAAACTTTATTTACTACCCCTTCATTTAGCTGCCCCTTCACTTAATGGAGTGAAGTTTATCATAGAAAATTATAGTAATAATTTCTACAACAAGGAATCGTAGAAAACATGGTTAATTTGTGGTATTGTAAGAGATCAATCCTGCAGAAAACCTGGAAAAACAGCTGCAATGAATGGAAGCTTGAAAATCTGTCAATCAAGGAAAAATTCCAGAGGAGAATGTGACCTGGGGAAGTCAGTTTAACAGAGACACACAAACTGCTTCTTACTGACTCTTTTTTTCTTGAGACTGGAGGAGGAAGAGCTAAGGAGATTTCTCTGCCTTTTGGTTATTGATTTCTCTCTGAAATATTTGGAGCTTGGCCCTGAAGACTTTGAAAGCTGTTAATAACATCTCTCTCAAAAGACTATATAATTTTTCTTACTCATTTTAAAATGCTGAAACCCCTCTTTCCTGTCCAAATTCCCTTACCCCTCCTTCCTTAAAATAAACCTGTTTATAAGAATTTAGAGAGTGAGTTATCTGTTAAAATCTCAGGCAACTTACTCATTCTGAATCCCAGCTTGACTCCAACTGAAGAGGATAAGAGAAGTTGGGGGGGGGGGGGGATGAGGGAGAAAGAATCCTGACTTCTTATTACCTTCTTGTTCAGTGTGCTTGCCCAGTAGCTCCATATTACCATAAACAACTTAACAAAAGAACAACCCAATATAGCATCCATTGGTATAGAGATGAAAGATGGGTTGTTGTTGGTAGGAAAACTTTTAAGAGGAGACCTTTTTCTTTGGCCCACTTATATTGTTGGCTGGGTTTTGTTCGTTACTATTTTATTTTATTTTTTAACAAGTTTTTGGTATCTTTTGTTTTTATTTGGTCTTCCTTTCCAAATATGTTCCTCCTCTCTGATAAGCAGACAACCATCCCTTGTAATAAAGAAGAAAAAAGAAAAAAAAAGAACATGCCAGCAAAAGTGTCTAAAACATCAGAATATCCAGGGTTTTACATCCATTGTCTGGCACTTCCACAAAGGAGAGAGGGAAATGAGTTCTTCTCAGCTTCCTGATTCTATGATTCTCAGAGAAATTGTTAACATTCAGGGCAAAATTATCCTTGTTCTTCTGTGAAATTTGGGGAATTCTAACAGCAGAAACAACAAAAAGAAACCCAATCAAAAAGAAGGATCAAAATTTGGGAATACCTCGAAGGACCAAACATTTTTTTTTTAGCTTAAAAACAAAAAGAGTTTATTAATTTAGAAAGTAATGTTGAGAGTGACCAGGAGGATAGCAAGGTAGAACAACAAGATGGGGAGCAGTTCCTTGGGAGGACAGCATGAAAAGAAAGGCTGTTCCTCCATGGGGACAGCATGGATGGAGAGGCTGTCTCCCAGATGACCTCAGTTCTGGGGATTATATACTCTTTAGATGCTTGGTCCTGGTGTGGACCTGACCAGAATGAGTGTTAGTCCCTCAGGCATTTGGTGGGGTGAGGTGGTCATCTGACTGGGGTCTGCCTGGAGGCATAAAGATTCATTTCTTTGTCCACCTTAAATCTAGAGGACAAAAGAGGGTAAACATCTCAGGACCCTGGGTGGGGTCATTGGGTGTTTCTAGGTTGAGTCACAAGGATGCAAGGGCAAAGGAGTTTTCCCTGATAATAGTTGGCCTGGGTTTCTGGGGTACAGTGCCCATGTCATTCCCCCCTCTCCTAATATGTAAGGGAAAAAGGGACAGCGATCTTTCTTCTGTAACTTCTTCAGAGCTGAGAATGGGCGTAGAGAGGTTCTTAGGAGAGAGAGGCATTGACTGTAGACAGTGTCCAGAGCATCAGGCTGGGATGGTTGCTGGGGTTATGCTGGAATCTGGCATCTGGGTGACTCCCATGAGCGCTTTTACCCTAGAAGCAACTAGAGATGACAAGGTTACAAGTACAACCTCAGGTCTTGGATACATCTCAGAGGCACTGAGATCTTGGGCTAGAAGCCTGGGGTTCCCTCCACTTTGGGGGTGCTTCATACAAACCCAACAGTTAGAGGGACCCACTTTGGCTAACGGTTCCCCAAGCTGAATCAAAGAATTATATGTCCGGCTGGCTGGGTATGCATGATTTGAAACATAGAAGAAGACCCAAATTTTAAGGAAAGAAAGTTATGGTCAGGTAGTTAAGAGCTAAAGTAAAAGGGGTTGAAGATAGCAGGGACGGAACAGCTGTGGGCACAGGATCTTGGGGACATGTCCTCAGTGAGTGCCTGGGTCCTAGAGCTGGAAACCTGCTTGGAGATGTGAGGGATGTCCAACGACTGCTTCCCCTGATGGGCAGGCAGGTCACAAGGGGAGAGTCAGCCCCTAAGATAGAAGTGCAGAAACCAGGACTGGGGGGATAGAAACAAGGAAAATTACTACAATAACAATTGGCATTACACATTTACATTTGGGTATCTTAGCCAACAGACTTCTTCAGAACTCATCTTCTGACAGGAATAAGATCCCTTTATGGAATCGGATTCCTGAGTTGTTTGCAGAGTTGGTATGTGATGTCTCTGTTAAAGAATATCCCTTTGCAAAGTACACATTAACTATAACATCTATAAACACTTGAGTAACAATATTTTACAGTTGAATTTCTTTACTCCAGATTCTGGGGAAAATTCAGGAAAGCTTTGAGCTATTCTAAGCTCAAGATCCAAACTTCACTTAAGGCTGCAAATACAAGCCATCAATTAATAAACTTCACCTATTCCTCAAAGTATGTTCCCTAACAATTTGAGAACATTCAATTTTTAACCTAATAGGTTGTTTGGGGAAATGGAAACTTTATTTTTCCAATTTGTATTATGTGCTGATTATGGGGATGTCACAAAGGAAGAAGGTCCAAAAGGGAAAATATCTCCACATGAGACAAAGGACACAGTGAGTGGCTTCGTGTACCAAGCAAGACTGGCACTGCCATTATTGTTTCACTCAAGGATTCACAGTCTAGATGGTCAGGAAAATTCAGTCCACGGTGAACCTTGGGCTGCCTTCTCTCTAACCATCATAGGACTTTCTCCTTAGAGCACTTGCCACTGGATGCCAGAGGCCTTCTCTTCCTTAAAGGACAAGTCTCACCCATTAACAGCTCAGAGAAATTCTGCTTATCAGCAGTCCAAAAACAAATTTCCATACCCTCAAACAAGCTTTTCTGACCGCTTGCCCTCTCTAAAGATTCCTTAAAGCCTATGAGTCTACATTATAGCAGTTATTCTTACATATTTTGGCAATAATTAATTTGTCACAATTTAGTCATAAAACCTGAACAGGAATGTTGAATTCATTAGCTCTACAGTAAATACAAATCAAAGCTAGATCATATCCTGACCATAGGCCATCTGAAGGAATCTCTCTAAGGAATTTTTATTTTCCAAAACTGCATATACATCAATTCTAGAAATGATCCCTAAGTTAAAGATCCAAACATCTGTTTTCTTTCACCTTCTCTCTCTCTCTCTCTTTTTTCTCTTCAAAACCCTCTGCTTAAAAAGGCAGAACACAACTTCCATTCTTCCTTCACAAATCTACATACTCAAGCTTTATGGACTTTAGAGCAAAGTCCCTCTTTTTTTCTGAATTCAAACCCAACATACCTCTTCACCTTCTCTGACTTGCTTTTACCATCATAAGTCAAACATTTTATTGATATCACTTCAATTGCTAATCGGTAACCCAAAGAGTTCTGATTTAAAGGATTATTGAAATACTGTATCTTTAGCATAGTACTCATCAGTTATAAATTTTAGTTCATAGAACAAATTGGTAAACTGAAGTAACCACTGAGTATTGAACAAAATCTATGGTAGAGTCAGATTTACAATGAGCTTGTTTACATCCAAACAATACTTAAAATACATATTTCAACAGCAACTCATATAACATTTAAAAAAAATTTCATAAAGCATTTAGTATTACAGGATCTATTTTAAATTTAGAGATTTGGAACCTTTTAAGGACTGTAAACCTTAAAGGATAAGCAGGCTTATTATCTATTTTCAAGACCAAGAAGTTAAATGCAATAATAAAGTTATTCCAACTTTAATACACTGGGATGAAAACCATTGAGAAGAAAACCATTTGATAATTTTAAACAAAAACCCATTTTTGGTAAATTTAAACACTTTAACAAATTTTCCTTTAAACCTCTTATGATGGAAAGGTAGATAAGTATGGAATACAGTCTTTTTGAGGCTATACTGCTAAAAACCTATTTTACAAAACCAATCTGTGGCTTTTCTATACAAACAAATTTTACTGTCTGACAAAATTAAAATTAGGATGTTATTTTTAAAACCCATATAAATAATGATCACAATTTTGAAATAAAATACCAATAAATACCTCTAGACAAATTTAAGCATTACTTTCTTTTGGTTAGCAGACAGGGAAAGGAGATTAATCAGGTCTTCTTATCTCTCCCTGTTTACCTCAAAACAGAAGATAATTAATAGGTTGTTATAGAACTTGAAAAAAAACAACTTAGTTTTAAAAGTGTAAGACAATTAAAAATCCCCCAAATAGGGGTGTTTCACCAGTTTTTCGGTTCAGAATCAATCCTTCTTCCTCTCTGCAATAGGAGGAAGGAAAATCTGATCAGTGAAATGAAAAGCTTCCCCGTTTCCTTTCCCCCATCTTCACCTGGATTTTTTAGGTGGACCCTTTGCCTTAAAATCTAAGTGAAGAATAGGGTTTGGAGAACTGGGTGTCTTGTGAGAGAGTAAAGCTAAAAGGTAAAATATGTCCAATTGCCACCTGGTGTTGGAATTTTTTGGGTAACAAAAAGTCAATTTCCTCATCTTTTTTTTTTATGTTGTTCAGCTATTTAACATGAGAGAAAACAAACAAACAAAAAATCCAACTGAATTTTCTCTCAGGCTCTTAAACTTGATCTCCTCCCAACAGGAGAGGCCTGCAAGCATGCTTCTCCCTTTGTTTTAATTGGGTGGGCTAGTCCCTATCTGGCTTGACCTCAGGCTGAAAAAAAAGAAATATTTTGCCACTGATAGGCCATGCCTCTTGCTTATCAAAAATGTATCATGGCCAGTCAACATTACAAAAAGAAATTGGTTGCTTTTTCTTTAAGCTATTTAGTGCCAATTTTTTCCAATTTTTAAGTATACGCCCCAAAGGGGAATCTTGGGGTACTCTCTGTTTCTGTCCCATTTAGATGTGGGATGGCCAATTCCACACCTGAGGGTCAACAACTATGCGTCCACAGAGGTTGCCCGACCATGAGAACTCAGTGTAAAACTGAGGCGGGACTCCCCACACATTAGAAAGCCTTCTGATATCAGAAGGGGAAGCCGACAGATAGACCCCAAACTCCAGCGGCCAGACTGATCTGGGGCTGATGGGAGAGAAAGCATGAAAGAGTTCCCACAGAGATATCACCCAAAAGATGGGGGTTTCAGGAGTCAAAGAAAAGGCTCCTTTCCTACCTGAGAAGCAGTGTCCTCCTGGACAATCCGGGGTACAGGCGTAGCTTTCAGGAGAGCCAAAAATCACGTTGGGCGTCAAAATGTTATGGGCATGGAAGGATATCCTTTGGGGTTCGGGAAGGATACCTTTTGCAAGCATGCAATGACTCCAAATTTAGCTTAAAAACAAAAAGAGATTTATTAATTTAGAAAGTAATGTTGAGAGTGGCCAGGAGGATAGCAAGGTAGACCAGCAAGATGGGGAGCATTTCCTTGGGAGGACAGCATGAAAGGAAAGGCTGTTGCTCTATGGGGACAGCATGGATGGAGAGGCTGTCCCCAAGGACCAAACATTTTTGCATTAAATAAAGCACCTGGTATTTCTAATGCTTTACCTTGGACTCTGGACTAACAAGGACTGGGAGATTGATAATAAAATCTACCTCATAGTTAGAGTGTCAGAAGAGAAAATATAGGTAAAATGTTTTATAAATCTTAAAGTGCTTGATAAATGTTAGCTATTATTTTTGTGTATCCTGGACCTATCCAAAAAGAATTTTTTAAGAGACTGCTGCATGTGAGACACTGCGCTACATAGTAGAGATAAAAGGAGAGACAATAAAAATGTTGTGGTCTTCAAGGAGCTCATGTTATTAGGTCATTTGGAAATTAGTTAAAGGAACTGGAAGTACTTCACCTTGGGAAAATGAGACTTGAGAAGATATAATGAATACCTTTAAGTATTTGGGCGGCTGTCACACAGAAAAGGGTTTGTAGTTGTCCTGTTGTAATTGTTGAACCATTTGGTCACCTCTGGGTCTTTGTGAGTCCATTTGAGATTTTCTTGGCGAAGAGATTGCAAATTACCATTTCCTCCTCCAGTTCATTTTACAGTTGGAAGTAAACATGGTCAAGTTATTTGTCGAAGGTCACACAGCCAATAAAGGTCTATAATAGTTCTGTGCATAGACAAAAACAGAACCTAGAGCAATAAGTAGAAGTTTCAGGAGCTAGTTTTAGCTCAAATGGCAGGAAATTTTTGATTTAACAACTGGAAGGGGCTGTCTCTTGGGAGGTGGTAGAATGTCTCTCTTTGGTTGTCTTCAAGTAACAGCTACAATGGTCACAAAGATGGTGGAAGCAGGAATTGCATAGTGCTTAGTTTGGTTAATCATCGAAGAAGTCAAGATCATCCATTATATCCCAGGGAATCACCAGCTTTCCTGACTTTTGCCATTGGACTTTAGTGACTCTCAAAGAGAGAATGAGTCTGATGACCTTGAACAATTCTGTTTTACTTAAATCCAATTCGTGTGAATCAAAAGACAAGACCAATGATATAATTTCGATTCTCTTCCAGTCCAAAGCACAGCAACCAACCAGATGACCAATTATTGAGTGTGTAACAGAGAAGCTTATTTTACGTGTACAAATTGGATTAGTTGGTTGCTGAGTTTCCTCCCAACTCTGAGTCTATGCTTCTGGAGCACTACAAATGCACAAGAAGAAGTATTGATTGTCTATTATTTGTCAGGCACTGTGCATGTTTACAAAGACCAATAACAGGGTAATAGCAGAGAAGTGATCAGTTTATTGTTATTTACTTTGGCCTCTGATCTCCATATCCATCCCCTCTCTTTGCCATCTTGGCTACCCCATTTTCATCACAAGGAACAGATAATTTGAGACACCCAGAGGGCTGAGGATCCTAATCTGAGATCTGGAATAGCACCCAGGAAGAGACCCACCTAAAGACTTGCCTGATCCAGGCATGAGAACAGCTTAGCCCCAACCCACTCAGGCCTAGTCATTTGCATCCATCGCCATCTGTGGGACTGCTTTTTGGCATCTGTTTTTTTTTTTTTCCATGAAGCTCAGAATCTTCAGTTCTTCAAGATCTGTGATTTCAACAGTGTGGGTGGGTCTTCTCTACATTGACACATATTGCAATCCTTTTCTGCCTTAGTAGATAGTCTTTGTGAATTGCTAGGGACAAAATTTTATCACTTTGTGGCCAATCTGGGGATGAGCTTCTTCAAACTTAACCAGACTGGTAGTCAGATAACAGACACAACATTCTATTGCAGTTATTCTTAAAACTTTTCTGGTCTGGTCAGATCCGGAAGTGGTCATGCCCCACTTCTACAGTATTAGAGAAAAAAAGGTCACATTAGTGTGATGAGACATCTGAATAGGAATTTATTTGACAACTGTTGTGTAAGTGCTAAAAATTGCTTTATTGTATTTATTTGGATTTGTGTTTAAAAAATAAAGATGATTCCCCAATTAAAAAAAATTATTTCTTTGAGAAAAGTTAAGAGGTGGACAAACTTACCTGACAACCACAGGACTCTTCCAATTCTAAGAGCCTATATTTCTATACCATATAGTCATTGAGCCTTTGTTTGGATGCTTCCAGTGACAGGGAGCTCACTATTTTGTGAAAGCACTCCCATTACTAACATCTTATTTAGGAAGTTCCTGATTATATTTAGCTAAAATGTGTCTCCTTGTAGCTTCTATACATAAACCAAATTCTGTTTACCAGAACTCTATAAGATAAGTAAATACCCCAAATTATGGAATTTGATATTAGAAGGGAACTTTGTGGCTGTCTAATCAAACAAATAAAAAGGAATCCTCACTAGAATATACCTGAGAAGTAATCATCCAGTGTCTGCTTGATGATTTTCAGAGGAAGAATTCACCATTCCTCAAGGTAGCCCATTTCACTTTTGTCTCTAATTATTAAGAAGCTTTGTCTGATATGGGAATAAAATAGTATTAAAAAAAGGTTTGATGTCAAATCTAAATTTTCTCTGTAACTCCTTTCTCATTCCTTCTTATTCCTTTGATTCTGGTTCTGTCATTGCTCCACACGACAACATACTTTCAAGATATTTGCCGACAGCTATTTTGTCCCTCCTGACTCCTCTTTTTTTTTTTAACCTAAATCCTTCAGTCCTCTTATGACATGGTCTCAAGGCTCTTTCCCATTCTGGTTGCCCTTTTCTGGGTCACTCTCCAGCTGATCAATGTCCTCTTTAAACCATGGTGCCCAGAACTGAAATTGATATGATGAAGACAAAGAACAGAAGAATTATCGCCTCCCTTTCTGAAGTCCAGGAATAGACTCCTTCAATTGTGGTATGTGGATAAATGTCTAAAAACTGTCTTTCATACACACACATCATATAATTTAAAGTTTAATCTGCATCCTTAGCATTTTCTCCATCATTATCTTAAGTCTAAACAATCAAGCAAACAATATTTCAAGCCCTGATTTGCTGATTTCTGAGGTATACATGCCCAGACTCAAAATTTAAAGAGCTTTTATGTGAATGTATTTTGAAGATATATTACAAGTTTGGTCAGCCCTAATTGTTAGAGTGTTCTCCCTTCTATTGAGTCAAAAACCTGTCTTCTCCTAATGAAATGATTTCTAAACTTCTCTCCGTCTTGAATGACTTTGTCTAGATACAATCTGGTTTGTTGAAGTGCTCCATAGGGAAGTATCCAAAATTAATAGTGAAGTCTCCAGAAAAAGCTAGAAAAGATATGGTGGAGAAATGGGACAGCTTTCATGTTATGAGATTCAGCTTAGCTACCTATGACAATATTATAGTTAATGATAGATACCTTCTAGTTCTTTGATGTGGAAGATAATGCATGACATAATCCATTTTTTCTTCACTTGTTTCCAGTGAGTATAAATTGGAGTGATCCTTAGTGGGTAGTGGATTTAGGGACTAGCTTCTGTTTACTAAACAGTAGGGAAGTGCAGTGGAGTCAAGATGGGGTTGAAGGTTCAGAGACACATCTGATTTCTACCAAATTACCAAAAAAAACCCAATGATATAAAGCTTAAAAATGAATTCTGGAGCAGCAAAAAAACCCAGTAATTTTTCAGCCCCAAACAACTTAGAAGGCCATTTGAGGGATCTAGTGGACCATGGTGGAGGTGGAGTGTGGTGTGCTAGGGAAGACCCCACCAATTAAACAGGCCCAGGGCCCAACTGGAGCATCAACCAAGATTTCCTGAACTCTCACAGTTGGTAAGAGGAGATGGACAACTTCTCAGAAGGAGATAATGGGTTCCTTTGTTGGCTCTGGATATAAGAATCTTGTCATCTTGTCATCATTCACACAGAATCAGATCTTAGTCCTGGGGCACAGTTGCAGAGTGATGGGGACTACCAACATACAACAGTGCTTGTAGCTACAGAGGAGCAGGGGTCCCTGATCACAGTTCCAAGGGGTTAATGATTGCTTGGGGTTACTCATAGGCCAGGGAAATTTTAAACACATCTCTCCTTACATCAAACCACCTTGGAAGAACTATAAACAGATAGATTGCCTGTGCCAGTTCTGAAAACAGCCTCACAAAGAACCTGAAGCTTGGAACCAAGTTCCCTTCACCACAGTTAAATATCTCAACTTTAACAGTTTTTTAAACTAAAAGAAAAGAAAAAAGCAGGAAAATGAGCCAACAACAACAAAAAAGAAACAACATAGAAAGTTATTTTGATGACAGGATAGACTCAAACTCTGAAGACAATAAAATCAATATTGCAGCATCCAAATTCTCCAGGAAAAATATTAACTACTCTCCAGCTCAAAAAGAATTAATGAGGAACTAAAAAGGATTTTAAAAATCAAATAAGAGAGGTAGAAGAAAAAATGAGAAAAGAAATGTGTGAAACAGGAAAATTATGAAAACAGTCAGTAGCCTGGTAAAGTAGGTAAAAAATATATACTGAAGAAATCAATGCTTTAAAAAAACAGAAGAGGCCAATTTGTAAAAGAGGCACAACAATCTAACTTTGAAAAGAACCTTTTAAAAAGAAGAATTGGCCAAATGGAAAGAAATATTAAAAATGCAATGAAGAGAAAAACTTCTTCAAAGACAGAATTGGTGCTTTGTAAAAAGAGGTACAAAAATTCACTGAGGAAAAGAACTCTTTACAGAGTAGAACTGGACAAATGGAAAAGGAGGTATATAAGCTAATTCAAGAAAATCATGCCTTGAAAACTAGAATTGGGCAAGTGGAAGCTAATGGTTCTATGAGACATTGAGAAACAAAATCAAAAAAAGAAAAAAGAAAATGTGAAATTTATCTTGGGAAAAACAACTGAACTTGAAAATAAATATAGGAGAGATAATTTAAGAATTATTAGACTACCCAAAAGCCAGTATAAAAAAGGGCTTAGAGGTCTTTTGAGGAATCATCAAGGAAATGTGCCTTGATATTCTAGAACCAGAAGACAAAATAGAAATTGAAAGACTCCACTGATCATCTCCTAAAAGAGATCCCCAAAGGATAACTGTCAAGTATATCATAGCCAAATTCCAAAACCCCCAGGTCAAGGAGAAAATATTGCAAATAACCAAAAAGGAACAATTCAAATACCTTGGAGTCACATTTTGGTTAACACAAAACATAGCAGCTTCTATATTAAAGAACTGGAGGGCCTGGAATATGATATTCAAGAGGGCAAAAGTGCTATGACTTCAACTAAGAATCACTCATCCAACACAACTGAGCATTTTCCTTCAGGGGAAAACAATGGGTATAAAATGAGATAGGGGACTTTTGAACATTACTGATGAAAAGACAAAGAGCTGAATGGAAGATTTGACACTCAGATACAAGACTCAAGAGAGTCATAAAAAGGTAAATAAGAAAGAGAAATCAAAAGACGTTCAATAACATTTAATTGTGTACATCATTACCTGGGGAGATGGTTCTTGTAACACCAAAGAACTTTGTTGTTATTAGAACAATTAAAAGGATTATTCATAGAGAGCAAGGATGTGAGTTGAATATGATGGGATGATATAAAATGAAATTAAATTAAAGCATGAGAAAGGAATGCATTTGGAGGAGAGGGAAGGGAAAATTAGAATGGAGTAAATATTGCACATAAAAGGCATGAAAAAGGGTTCCCAGTGAAGGGGAAGATAAGATAGATGGGAGAAGAGCATGAGAACCTTACTGTCATCAGAATTGGTTCAATGAGGAAATAACATACACAATCAATTGGATGTAGAAATCTATCTTACCCTACAGGAAAATAGAAGAGGGGATACGGGAAGGGGGACGGGTTGTTCCAAAACAGGGCAAATTGGTGTAGGCAGAGGTCAGAAACTACATGGGTAAATAGGATGGATAGTAATACATAGGAATCATAATGGTACATACGCTTTTTACAAGTCTCTCCAATAAAGGACTCATTTCTCAACCACGTAGAGAATTGAGTTGAATATATAAGAATACAAATAATTCTCTAATTGACAAATGGTCAAAGGATATGGACAGGCAATTCTCAAAGTAATAAAAGCTCTCTATAGTCATACAAAAATGCTATTTATCTCTATTAATTAGAGAAATGCAAATTAAAACAACTCAGAGATACTACCCATACCTATCTGATCAGATATTCTAACAGAAAAGGAAAATGACAAAACTTGGATGGGATATGGGAAAGCTGGGACACAAATGCATTGTCTGGGGGAGTTGTGAACTGATCTAATCATTCAGGAGAGCGATTTGGACTTGTGCCCCAAAGGGCTATAAAATAAAATAATATATATATCCTTTGACCCAACAATACTATTACTAGATTTGTATCCTCAAGAGGTTAAAAAAGAGAAAAAGAGGAAGGCTCTCTATGTACAAAAATATTCAAATCACCTCTTTTTAGGAGAGCAAAGATTTGGAAAGTGAGGGGATACTCATTACATTCAATTGTGCCATAATATATCAGTCTCTGTGTACAATGTTCTGCTGCACCAATTCCTGGAGGTCTTTCCAGTTCACATGGAATTCTTCCAGTTCATTATGCCTTTCAGCACAATAGTATTCCATCACTAGCAGATACCACAATTTGTTCAGCCATTACCTGATCGATGGACATCCTCTGAGTTTCCAATTTTTGGCCACCACAAAGAGACTGGTAATGAATATTTTCATATAAGTCTTTTTCTTTATTATCTATTTGGGGCACAAACCCAACAGTGCTGTGGCTGAATCAAAGGGCAAGCAGTCTTTTAAAGCTCTTTGGGCATAATTCCAAATTGCCTTCCAGAATGGTTGAATTAATTCACCACCAGCAGTGTATTAGTGTCCCAATTTTGCCACATCCCCCCCAACATTTATTACTTTCCTTTGTTGCCATATTGGTCAGTCTCCTAGGTGTTAGGTGGTACCTCAATGATGTTTTGATTTGCATTTGTCTAATTATGAGAGATTTAGAATACTTTTTCATGTGCTTATTAATTGTTTTGTTGTCTGTATCTGAAAACTGCCTATTCATGTTTATTGTCTATTTATCAATTGGGGAATGGCTTGATATTTTGTAAATATGACTTAGTTCCTTATATATTTGGGAAATTAAACCTTTGTTAAAGAGTTCTGTTATAAAATGCTCTCCCAGTTTATTTCTTTCCTTCTAATTTTGGTTGCATTTGTTTTAGCTGTACAAAGTCTTTTAAATTTGATATAATCAAAGTTATTCATTTTACATTTTATAATGTTCTCTATCTCTTTCTTGGTCTTAAATTCCTTCCTTTACCACAGATCTGAAAGGTATACTATTCTATGTTCACCTAATTTATTTATGATTTCATTCTTTATATTTTAGTCATATGCCCATTTATAATTTGTTTTGGTATAGGATGTAAGATGTTGATATAAACTTAATTTTTCCCATACTGTTTTCCAATTTTCCCAGCAGTATTTGTCAAATCAGTTCAAACTGTTTCATGAAAAATGATTGTTGAATTTTCAGCACGAGCATTTACACCACAAATCAAGAAACACTATAAATCAGAGCTTGGCTGTTTAGACTTAAGACAATGTTAATAATTTTGATTAAATTTCAAAATGTGTCATGTACACATTTTTTTCACACAAGAGTAGGAAGAATTGACATAGAACTTTTGGGTACAGAGCAAAGGGTGATGGGGATGTGAAAGTGGATGTCAACACTTGGAGAAGATTTTATCTTCACTGTCAATGGATTCAATATCACAAGTTTTGGGAAAGTAAAAGAAAACTATTGGGGAATGATTCCAGGCAGAATATCAGTTCATGAAAGGAACTCTGCTGAAGATGGAAGATAAGTCAAATTCTCAAGGCCATAGCTAAACCTCACAGACTTCCATTTACCAGGAAAAAATTATTATTTCATTTTTTGGTGGGACTCATTCTAGCAAGCAAAATACTGACTACTATGTGGATTAAGGCTTTTGCCTTTATTGTTTTCCTACACCAGATAGTCTTGCATGTTGACAAATACCTAAAATTCAACACACACACAGATGGTTTAAAGACATAATATGGAACTAGGCAATGTGAAACTTATCAGGAGCACTTACAGGTCAGGAATAGGGTCACTTTTTGTCCCAAGAATGTACATATGGGTCAGCCTTCCTAGAATTGGGTAGATAGGGCAATTGGCCCATTTTTGATCATGCAACTAACAAGTTCTATTGGTGTATTCATTCCCCAAAGAGTTGTTAAATGTTGAATATATGTCGTGAGTTAGGTACCAGGGACATACAAATTTTAGATAAACTACATTCTCTTTCCTCATGGCACTTATAGGAAGATAGGAAACACAAATACAGATAAATACAAGAGTCAATTGTCCCAAAATGTGTTTCCTATGAAGTTCAAAACTTAACAATTACTGATTAAGAATATTGGGGACGGGGGCGGAGTCAAGATGGTGGCTTAGGAGCAGCAGAAGCTCAGACCTCTGAATACCCTTTCTAACCGATCACAAACTGAATGCTCCTAGGAGACTGAAAACCAAACCTAACAACAAGACAGAGCCAAGGAACCCTCCTGCTGGACTCAATCCAAAAGGCATGCCTCCCCAAAAACTGGAATCGGAGAACACTCAGGTTTAAGGGGAAGGCAGAAGGAACCTTTGGGCGGGCAAAGGCACTGGCCTGGAGGGTGTACCTTGCAGACAGGGCTGTGCCAGGCTCAGCGTTTTCGAACACAGGTGGCGGGGAAGGAGCTGGAGAGGGAGCGCAGAGCTGGCAGCCTAGACAGAGCTATAAAGACCCTCCATATTGCTCTAGCCTTAAAGGAGGTTTTGGCCTCAGGAAACATCCAGCCCAAGGCAGCTGAACTTTATCCTATCAAAAGTCTTCAGAGGTCAGGGAAGCCCAAACTCCAACAACCCTCCCTCACAGAATTCTGGACTTTAATTTAATCCAATCTAAAACCTCCAGAGGACAGGGAAGCCCAAACTCCAACACCCCTCCCCCAAAGACTGCAGGGAGAGACCTTCTGTCAAAGCTCCATGAGGGGACACTGACAGAAAACCCCCAAAACCAAAAAAATAAGAGGAGCAAGAGCAGAGTCAAATACAGGGAGCAAAGAAGGGGGTAAATATGACCAAACAACAGAAAAAGAAAGAAATTACAATAGACAGCTTCTGTACAGGTAATGAGTGAAGAGCAAATGAAACAGAGGGGGAGGGATCAGCAAATGAAAAATCAGATATCTGAGCAAATTGGATACAGGCTTTGTAAGAACTCAAAATGCAATTCAAAACACAATTAAGAGGGGCTGAAGACAATTGGGAAAAGAACTTTAAAACTAATATAAGTCATCTGGAAACAGAAAATAATATCTTGAAAGCCAAAATCAACCAGCTTGAAAATGAGGCAAAGGAGATGAAATATGACCTCCAAAGAAAATCATACCAGAAAGAGAAGGATGACCAAAAAGCCAGGGATGAAATTCAGTCTTTAAGAACCAGAATACAACAACAGAGAATTAAGTGACCTCATAAGGCAGCAGGACAAGGGAGAGAACTGGGGGCACCAAAAGAATGAAAAAATTGAGGAAAATATGAAATATCTCATTCACAAAACAGAAGATTTAGAAAATCGTTTGAGGAGAGACAATTTAAGAATCATTGGTCTACCAGAAGATCATGACAAAAGAAAAATCCTGGACATAATACTACAGGAAATTATTCAAGAAAACTGCCCTGATATTCTAGAACAAGAGGGAAAAGTGGAAATTGAAAGAATCCACAGGTCACCTCCTATACTTTATCCCCAATTGACAACACCCAGGAATGTTATAGCCAAATTCAAGAATTATCAGACCAAAGAAAAAATATTACAAGCTGCCAAGAAAAAAATCATTCAGATACGATGGAACCACAGTGAGGATAACACAGGATCTGGCTGCATCTACACTGAAGGACCGAAAGGCATGGAATATGATATTCTGGAAAGCAAGGAAACTAGGTCTACAACCAAGAATCAACTACCCAGCAAAACTTATTCTATTCTTACAGGGGAAAATGTGGTCATTCAACAAAATAGAAGAATTTCAAGAATTCGTAAAGAAAAGACCAGACCTGAACAGAAAATTTGATGTCCAAGCACAGAACTCAAGGGAACCATCAAAAGGTAATTAAAAAAGAAGGATAAAAGAAAAACAAAACAAAACAAAACAAAACTTTTTTTAAGAGACTCAATGAGTTAAAATGATATGTATCCCTATAAGAAAAGAGGTCACTGGTAACTCTTAAAAACTGTTGTTATCACCTGGGCAACTAGAAGAATTACACTTAGAGGAAACATTGACATATTATATAGGATGAAATAATAAGACATAAATAGGTATATTTATGCATGGTTCATTCACAAAGATTGACCATATATTAGGGCATAAAAACATTGCAAAAAAGTGCAAAAGAGCAGAAATAATAAATGCAACCTTTTTAGATCACAATGCAATGAAAATAATAATTAGTAAGGGTACATGGAGAAGCAAACCAAAAATTAATTGGAAATTAAACAATACAATTCTCCAAAACTGGTTAGTCAAAGAACAAATCATAGAAACAATAATTTCATTAAGAAAATGACAATGATGAGATATCCTTGCACAACCTATGGGATACAGGCAAAGCAGTAATCAGGAGGAAATTTATATCCTTGAGTTTACATATTAACAAATTAGGGCAAGCAGAGGTCAATGATTTGGGCGTGCAAATTAAAAAAAAACTATAAAGTGAACAAATTAAAAATCCTCAGATGAAGACTAAATTAGAGACCCTAAAAATCAAAGGAGAAATTAATGAAATTGAAATAATCAAAGAACTATTGATTTAATAAATTAAAAAAAGAAATTGAAGGTATTAGAATAGGCAATGAGGAGACCAAGCTATCACTCTTTGCGAATGATATGATGGTCTACTTAAAGAATCCTAGAGAATCAACCAAAAAGCTAGTTGAAATAATCAACAACTTTAGCAAAGTTGCAGGATACAAAATAAACCCACATAAGTCATCAGCATTTCTATATACCTCCAACCCAGTTCAGCAGCAAGAATTAGAAAGAGAAATTCCATTTAAAATCACCCTAGACAAAATAAAATACTTAGGAATCTATCTGCCGAGACAAACATAGGAACTATATGAACACAACTACAAAACACTCTCCACACAATTAAAACTAGATCTAAACAACTGGAAAAGCATTGATTGCTCATGGGTGGGATGAGCTAACATAATAAAAATGACAATCCTGCCCAAATTAATCGACTTATTTAGTGCCATATCCTTTGAACTACCAAAAAACTTTTTTACTGAACTAGAAAAAACCATAACAAAGTTCATTTGGAAGAACAAAAGATCAAGGATATCCAAGGAAATCATGAAAAAATGCAAAGGAAGGTGGCCTTGCAGTACCAGATCTCAAACTATACTATAAAGCAGTGGTTATCAAAACAATTTGGTACTGGCTAAGAGACAGAAAAGACAATCAGTGGAGTAGACTTGGGATAAATGACCTCAGCAAGACAGTCTATGATAAACCCAAAGATTTCAGTTTTGGGGACCAAAACCCACTTTTTGATAAAAACTGCTGAGAAAATTGGAAGACAGTTTGGGAGAGATTAGGTTTAGATCAACACCTCACACCGTACACCAAGATAAACTCAGAATGGGTGAATGACCTGAATATAAAGAAGGAAACTATAAGCAAATTAGGTGAACACAGAATAGTATACTTGTCATATCTTTGGGAAAGGAAAGACTTTAAAACCAAGCAAGAGCTAGGAAAAAAAACACAAAATGTGAAATCAATAATTTTGATTACATCAAATTAAAAAGTTTTTGTACAAACAAAATTAATGCATCCAAAATTAGAAGGGAAACAAACATTTGGTAAACAATCTTCATTACAAAAACCTCTGACAAAGGTCTAATTACTCAAACTTATAAAGAGCTAAACCAGTTGTACAAAAAATCAAGCCATTCTCCCATTGATAAATTGGCAATGGACATGAATAGGCAATTTTCAGTTAAAGAAATCAAAACTATTAATAAGGACATGAAAAAGTGTTCTAAATCTCTAATAATCAGAGAAATGCAAATCAAAACAACTCTGAGGTATCACCTCACACCTAGCAGATTGGCCAACATGACAGCAATGGAAAATAATGAATGCTGGAGGGGATGTGGCAAAGTTGGGACATTAATGTATTGCTGGTGGAGTTGTGAATTGATCCAACCATTCTAGAGGGCAATTTGGAACTATGCGCAAAGGGCAATAAAAGACTATCTGCCCTTTGATCCAGCCATAGCACTGCTTGGTTTGTACCCCAAAAAGATAATAAGGAAAAAGACTTGTACAAGAATATTCATAGCTGCGCTCTTTGTGGTGGCCAAAATGAGGGGATGCCCTTCAATTGGGGAATGGCTGAACAAATTGTGGTATATGTTGGTGATGGAATACTATTGTGGTCAAAGGAATAATGAACTGGAGGAATTCCATGGGGACTGGAACAACCTCCAGGAACTGATGCAGAGTGAGAGGAGCAGAACCAGGAGAACATTGTACACAGAGATTGATACACTGTGGTACAATCAAATGTAATGGACTTCTCCATTAGTGGCAATGAAGTGATCCTGAACAACTTGGAGGAATCTATGAGAAAAACTGCTTTTCCACATTCAGAGGAAACACTGTGGAGTAAAAGTACCTAAGAAAGGCAACTGCTTGATTACATGTGTCGAGGGGATGTGGTTGGGGATGTAGACTCTAAATGAACATCCTAATGCAAACACAAACAACATGGAAATAAATTCTGATCAAGGACACATGTAATACCCAATGAAATTGTGCGTCGGCTGTGGGAAGGGTGTGTGGAGGGGAGGGAGGGAAATAAAGTGAGTATTGTAACCAAAAAAAGAAAATAAAAGAATTTTGGGGAAGACTTCATAGAGTAGTTGACATTTGACCATTTATTTATTTCTGTTTCTTTTTTCATAGAGGTTGAAATAGATGGCCACTGAAGTCTTTTCAATTCTGAAATTCTATAATTCTGTATTACTGTATCATCTTTTTTAACCTCTTTGAATCTGTCCTTGTCCTATACTTTATTCACCAATAACAGACTATTATAGGGTTTTTTAACCCTTACCTTCCATCTTTGAATTAATACTCTATATTGGCTCCAAGGCAGAAAAGTAATAAGAGCAAGGCAATCAAGGTCAAATGATTTACTCCTGGTCACAGATATAGGAAATATCTGGTCATATTTGAACCTAGCACCTGTCATCTGTAGATTGGGCTCCCAATTCCTCAAGCCACTTAGGTGGCCTCAACATTATAGTTTATTTCTCTGAATATGACTCTTAGTTGTCTAACTCCAGCTCTGACTTTTTATACCCACAGTATTTAACACAGTGTCTAGCACTTAAGCACTTAATACAGAAAGCACTTAGTATGTCTATTGAGATAATGACCTGAATTTCCAATTGTTTGCTATTAAGCAGCATTTATTAGTCACCTCCCACCTGTTGTTCTAAGAGCTGTGGACCTAAAGGCAAAAATGAAGTAGTCTTTAACTTCACAGAGGTTACAGTCTAAAAAGGGAAGGCAACATATGTATAAAGAGACATATACAGGGTACCGATGAAGTGTAAATACAAAGTTATTTTGTTTTGGGCTTTGGGAAGGCATCAGGATATCTGGGGGTAACATGAAAGGTGGATTCAGGCTATCTTAAAAGGACCTGGCATTGCTTTTGATGTGGCAATCTAATGATATGGGAATATTGCCAGTAATTTTGCTGAATGATGGGGGGAACCTATGACTCCTCTGGGAAAGAAAACCTTCCAAAAAAGAAAAACAGGCTTTAGAAATTCATCAAACAATTAACAAAGTATTTACTGGGCGCTAGGCACAGGCTAAACCAAAACTAAAGTGGAACTTCCCTCAAGGAGGTTATGTTCTATTGGAAAAAGAGCTATCTGATGGGGGTGCATTCTTTGCCCTAATGAGGCAATGCATTTTGGGTAAACCTACATCTTATGTGTAGGTTTCAAATAAAAATTTCAAATGTAGCCTGAGATATATCTGACAAAGATAATAATTTTTTTAAACCAATATGAAATATCAGTCCCAAGGCAGAAGAGCAATAAAGGTTAGGCAATTAGGGTTAAGTCACCTGCCCAGGGTCTCACAGCTATCTAAGTATCCATGGGCAAATTTGAACCCAAGACCTCCCCTTTCCAAGCCTGGAACTCTATCCACTGAGCAACCAAGCTGTACCAAAGACAAATCTTCATAGCATAGAGCATTGTATAGTGTACAGAACATAGTAGACATCATACAATTCCCTTTTCCTCTTTTTTCCCCCCTTTTCTCTTTGAATTTAAAGTTTGGGTGGGTACATTGCTATTTTATCCTCACTGCCATTAACTGATTTCAGTAAAATTTATACTACTGTAACATTGCCTTAGTATAAGATACTTTGTCCTTCTTGGGCCAAGTAATTTGAAAAAGTGTCCCTGTTACTAAAGAACAAATTTAATTCATTTCAGAATTTGTCACTTTGGGGCAGCTAGGTAGCACAGTGGGTAGAGAGCCAGTCCTGGAATCAGGAGGATCTGGGTTCAAATCTAAACTCAGGTATTTCATAGCTGTGTGATCCTGGACAAGTCACTTAACCACAATTGGGTTGTCCTTGCTCTTCTGCCTTAGAGTTATTACAAGAGAGAAAAGTAAGAGTTTTAAAAAAATTGTCACATTTAGATTGAAGTGCTTAGCCCAGTATAGGTTTTCTCCAATGTTCTCTGGTGATGAAGATTTATTAAACTTCAATGTCAAGACCTTGCTTCATTCGATGCTTCTCCAATATAGTCAGTGATTTATAAAGGAGTGAAAATTATGATAGTTTATTTCAGACTGTAAGTTTCATCGTTTTTATATCTCTAGGAGAGTTGGGAATAGAAACTCTTTTGCCGTTGTTCCAAAACTTTAAAGTAATACTATGGGAATTAGATTCTAATGTGTCATGTAAGCTTTTTAAGAGCAAGAATAACATTCCGTATATGCTGCAAACAGCTCATAGATTCTTTAATAAATGCGTAATAATAGTAACTAGGCATATACTGCTACCTATTAACGAGTCTTCTGGGAACAAAGCTCCCTTATGACAAAGTTTATGCTAGAAACACATAGAACTCTTCATAAATCATGTGAAACAGACATACCAGTGTTTGCAATCTGGGCATCACTGTTTGCTTCAGGCCAGTTAAAGGTACAGAGTCAGCTCTGAATCTTCTGTAGCCAGAGTCATAACAACAAGGGAGCAATAGAAGGTTTGCCTCAGAATGTTAAAGAGAAGATTTTTGGTGAATTCCCTTTCTGCTGCACACTGCACTACATGGGGACTTCACTTGCAGCAGTCTAAATCCTGTTTGGCCCTCCCCTACCCTTGTCGCATCAATTGAGGGCGTACTTCATGAAGCTTGCCTCAACATAGTTTATGATACTGGCCCAAGGAATAAAATTGCCTGTTGACAGGCTTCACTTTCTGTTCCGTTCCTCAGATCAACCTTCTGGTAAGTGCTTTGGCCTCTCTTCAGGCTCCCTCCTGCTATTCTTTCATCTGATCAATCATTAAAAGAGGAAAGGATCATATAATCACCCCTAACTTTTGATTTGAGAACAGAATCTTTTCTGCCAGAACTTTATGAACCCTTGGAGAGAAAGGAGAGAGCAAAAATGGTCCTGCCATTGACTCTTAAGTATGAAACATTGAATAAACAGCAAGGCCAAAGCAGGAATCTCCATTATTTTTACTTAGCAATAGACAAAAAAAGAATAAATGAAACCTCACTGTCCACCCACAAACTTGGGTCATGTTATCCCCCCAAAACACAAAGCATCTCTAGGAGAGAGAAGACTTAAGCTTAGATAAAACTATCAAGGAGGCAAATGACTGGGGAAGCCCATGGAATAAGGGTAACTCAAAACTCTGAGCTGAAGACCTTGATGACCTTTGTTTATTCAACAATGAAATCAGCCTACTTCTTGGCTAGCTATACCAGCTCAGCTCTTACTGGGCAAAGGCACTCATCATCTGCTCCTGAGCTAATGAAGCAGAGAGAAATTCTTTTACTTAGTAGCCATCCTTAATATGGTGCTGAGAAAGTGGTATGTGCTATGTACCTATGCATGTATGTGATATATAATAAAAGTATCTATCTGTCAATCTATCTATCTATCTATCTGTCAATCTATCTATCTATCTATCTATCTATCTATCTATCTATCTATCTATCTATCCATCCATCTATCTATCTATCTATCTATCTATCTATCTATCTATCTATCTATCCATCCATCCATCCATCTATCTATCTATCTATCTATCTATCTATCTATCTATCTATCTATCTCACCATTGCACTTGTTTTGTAATAAACTTTTCATTTACATTAGTAGTGGGACAGACAGGTAGATGGAGGGACAGGTAGATATACATATAGATGGATGGGTGCATAGATAGGTAGATGGAGAGACAGACAGATAGATAGACAGACAAATATAAAGATACTAATGAAGTATTTAAGCCTATTCAATAGAATAGTTCTTTCTCCATTTAGCTCTTCAAAAAGCAAAGTCTCTTTTCTAATTAGTAAAGATTAGAGGAAAACAGATGTAAAGCCTTTCTTTTCCACTCTGTGTCTTCCTTTAAATCATAAAGAGCACGAATCTTTATCTCTACAATCCATCAATACTAGTTCACTTGCTTTTCCTCACATAGACACTCAATGTCCTAATGCTGTGTCTTTTCCTTGGCCATCCTGGGTACCTGGAGTGCTCTCTTCCTTCAGCTACACCTCCTAGCTTCCCTGGCTTCATTCAAGACTTGGTCAAATTCTACTTTCTTCAGAGGTCTTCTTGGCCCTGCCCTTGTTGCCTCCTGCCTTCCCCCTCCTTTCCCTGTGATATTAACTAGAAGCATCTACACTATACATAGCATTTATGGAAATAGTTATTTGCATATTGTCTCCCTAATTAAAAAAAAAGAAAACAAACTTCTTAAAGGTATGGATGTTATTTTTGCCTTTCTTTGTATATGTCCCACCTTCTATGAGAAGCTTTTCCTAATCCTCCTTAATGATAGTGTCTTCCACTGCTGATTATTTCCAATCAAAAGCTTGTTGACTGTGTAAGGAATTCTATTAATCCAGTTCATGCCTATAGCTTGTTTGTCTCCAACTATTAGTTCCTTGGGAGCAAAGACTGTCTTTTGCCTCTCTTTGTATCTTCAGAGCTTTGCAAAGTGCCTGCTACATTGTAGGTGCTTTATTTTATTTTTTAAAACTTTTACCTTCTGTCATATAATTGATACTGTGTAGATTTCAAGGCAGAAGAGCAGTAAGCGCTAGGCATTAAATGACTTGACCAGGGTCACAGGTGGGGAGTGTCTGAGGTCAGATTTGAACCCAGGACCTCCTGCCTCTAAGCCTAGCTCTCTTTTCATTGAGCCATATAGTTGCCCCCAAAGCAACTGTTTTATAAATGCTTAATGACTGACTCAGTGCTTAGCACAGTGCCAGCCATAGAGTAAACACTTAATATATGATTGTTGAATGACTGATTGACAAGAGGAGGCAACTAGACAATCTAGAGATGACTTTCTTTCATGATATAAATGATCCTAGAAAGCAGTAAAGTCAGAGGACTGTGTATGAGACAACAGGATTAAATTCTCCCCCAATCAGCCTAGTTGCTGAAGAGCTTTTTCTGATGACCAAGCCTTTCTTCAAACCAATCAGCTTATCTTGTTCTTCTTCCAATTAGCAGGTGATGGAGAAACATCAACAGCGTCAGTCCTCTGAAATAGAAGCAGCTTCTCCCAGAGCTTCCTCTGCCTTCTCTCCTAACTTCTTATGTCCAGGAGTGCTCTGGTCATGGTCCTGCTTCTCTTTCCTCCTTTATCTTCTCTTCCTTCTGATTCTAGATGCTACTAAACTTCTATGAGGATCAATTGTTTCTCTGGTCCTCAGAATATTCTCTCTCCATACCAGGTTGATATTTTAGTTTTTCATTAGACAGTCATTAAATTAAATTTTCATTAAACACCTAGTATGGTAAAATAGCACAGGCACTGTGCTCAGTGCTGTGGATACAAGGAAAGGTCCAAAGATAGTCTCTGTTCCCTAGGGCCTTACAGTATAATGGGGAGGCAAAATTATTTTCATATACCAATAAACTACATGGTACAAATTGGGGATAATCAACAGAAGGAAGGCTCTGGAATTAAGGGGGATCAGAAACATCTTCCTTTGAAAGGTGGGCTATTATCTGAGACTTGAAGGAAGCCTTGGGAGCAAGGAGGTAGAGATGCAGAGGAAAAGCATTCTAGATATGGAGGATAGCCAGAGAAAATTCCTGGAGACTAGAGATGGGCAGAGCAAGGAGGCCATTGCCATTGGATCAAAGTGTGTGGGGGCAGAGTAATATGGTGTAAGGACATTGTTCAGGGGGAATAGGTTATGAAGGGGATTTTGTATTTCATCCTAGAGGCACTAAGGAGTTTATGGAATAGAGTTATGATATGATAGGACTAGCGCTTTAAATTTTAATTTATTTTTATTTAAAGATATTTTATTTTCCCAATTATATGTAATAACAATTTTGTACACATTTTCTGAAATTATAAGATCCAAATTTTTCCCTTTCCTCTCCTCTCTTGGAGATGGTAAGCAATAGTGTATTAGCATGCAAAGCATACTTCCATATTGCAGAGTAGTGCTTTAAGAAGATCTCTTTTGCCACTGAATGGGGGATACTGGGGACAGACCTGGGGTAGGTATACCAACCAGTAGACTATTGCAGTTGTGAGATGACAAGGACCTGCACCAGAGTGGAGTGGCAATATTAGAGGAAGGACACAAATGTTGCTTTCTGCCTTTTTCAAGCAACAAAGTGTTCACATGTGAAAGAGATTGTACATTATACCAATATAGGTTGTTGACCAGTCATTTCAATTGTGTCTGACTTTTCAGGACCCCATTTGGGGCTATCTTGGCAAAGATACTGGGCCTGTTTGCCATTTCCTTCTGCTACTCATTTCACAGATGAAGAAACAGAGGCAATCAGGGTTAAGTGACTTGCTCAAGGTCATACAGCTAGTAAATGTCTGAGGCCAAATTTGAGCTCATGCCTTCCTGACTCCAGGCCTGTTTATATCAATAGTGTATATTCTACTTCAGAGCAATGATTATCTCATTTTTATCTTTAGAAGCCCATCACCTAGCCTAATTAATGACTGGCTGTGCTGGGTCCTCAATAACATTTGTTGATTGATTGATGGATGTCTCCTTCTTTGACCCTCTGAAGTCTACTCTGACATTTTAGATTTCCCCTTAAGGTCTTAGAGTTGCCACTAATTCCAGTCATTTACACTTATTGATGGAAAGACTAATTATACTCTAAATGAGTCTTAGGTTTACCTCAGCTAGCATTTGTACTTTGAAATTATTAGCTCTGTCTCCTTCCTTCCTTTCCCCACAATGAAGAAGAAAAAGCAGGTGCAGAAATTAGAAGGACCAAGGAACCCCACAAATTACAGATTTATAAGCTCCCTTCCACTGGTATCTTTTCCCTTCTGCTACTTAGGGAAGAAGAAGAGAACTGGGGTAGAGAGAATTCCTTTGAATGGTCTAACCATATTCTGGGACCTATTCCCTCCCTCAAGCTTATTTCCTCATCTTAACCTTCTTCCGGGGCCCCCATCCTCTCACAGATCTCCTAACCTTAATTTACCCCTTACTTCGTTCTCCTCCAAGCCTCTTAGCTGTATTTTCTGTTTCGTGGCACACTTGAGCCTATATTTAGTTAGTACATAATGGTATTTTAAATATGGTAACCTCCTCTCATCTGATTTCCTAGAATGTGTCCCTATGCCTTCTATATTCTTTCAAAGTCCTTTATGAAGTTTGACAAAAACTGCATCATTGGAATATTCCCATAGGAAAAGAAAAGTATTATTGTACTGAGAGGCAGCATTGTATATTGGAGAGAGAGCCGACCTCAAAGTTAGAAACTTCTGTTGCCTGTGTGACCTTGGGAAGTTAGTCAACAGACATTTATTACTTGCCTACTATGTGCCAAGCATTGTGCTAAACACTGGGATTACAAAGGAGGGCAAAAACCAAATAGCTACCAAGAAGCTCACAGTCTCATGGATAAGTTACTTAACCCTACTCTAGACTGGAGTTCTCAAATAGACAACCAGCAATACTCCCCGATACATCCTAACGAGATTAAAGTGTAATTGGGAAATATTTAACACTATAAATTAATTAAAAAGAAATGCATCAATATGTGGTTTTCTAAGTCAAGATACAGTCCATAGGACCCTTCTGGATGGTTTAGTGGCCACTGTTTCCATTTGAGTTTTTTTTTTTAATCTTACCTTCTGTCTTTCTGAGTATTAATATTAACACAGAAGAGTGAAAAGGGCTAGGCAAGGGGAGTTAAATGACTTGCCCAGGAAAACACAACTAGGAGGTGTCTGAGGCTAGAGTTGAATCAGGTCCTTCCTTCTCCAGGTCTGGCATTCTACCCACTAGCCTACCTAGATGCCCCTCTGCCCGACTTAGACACTACTGCTTCAGGCAATTCCATGAGATTTTATGATATGGAGGAGTTATTGGCTTGCCTTGGTAGAATGCTCATCTAGGAATTCTCTATGCTAAAGAAATCAAAGTCAAGTCTCCATCCCCATAAAAAAATAATTTAGATATATCCTGGCATGGGGGGAAAGGGCTGGCCTTGGAGACAGGAAGGCATGGGTTTGAGTTCTGCCTTTGACACATATTGGCCCTGTGAACTGGTAAGTCTTTGGTGTTTTGACAACTCTCTAAAGGCTCTATGTTTCAGTGGAGTTGCAGACAAAATAAGATTAAGGTATATGAAACAAGGGGTCCAGTCTTCCTCCACAAGTTGCTTAGTTTAACTAGGTATTGATTGGTGTGAATAATGAATCCCCTGACATGGTTTCATTATTTGAATTCTCACTGCATGTATCTTTTGGGTTGGAAGCAATGATCATATTTTACACACTTATTATTTCAAAAAAGTGTGAATTTGAAGACATGCAACATTGTTGATTAGTAAGTTCAGGATCGCTAGAAGTGATAAGATAAAGGTTGAATAGCCATACTGCAAGGTTGTTGTTGAGCAATTTGTATATTCAAAGTGAAACTGGATTAGAAGACATCTTGCAAATCTAGGGTTCTAGTGGTTTTATGGAATATATTCTTCTTTATTAATTCTGAATTGATTCAATCTAGTCCAATCCAGTTTAAGCAAGAAACATTTATTAAACACTATGTGCTAGGTGTACTTCGATAAGTGCTGGGGATACAAAGACAAATAAAAATTCTTTCTACATGAAATCTTTCACGTTCCCTCCTCCCAATTATTTGTGTTTTCTACATTTTTAAGAATAATAATTTTGGGGGATTATGTTATGTCAATCCAATTTTAAAATTTGTTTTCTGATATTTGCAATTCATGTTCTCTCCCTTCATTCCCCTGCCCTCCCCAAGAAGGCAGGTAATTTGATATATGCTGTACATATATTATTATATATGTACATATATATATATATATTTATATATATAACATTTCCATGTTCATCATTTTGTGAAAGAAAACAAGGGTAAAATTCATGGATGATATAAAGTAAAGAACGGTATGTTTCAATTTGCATTCAGATATCCATATAGTTGTCATGAGTCTCTTGTAATTGTCCTGGATCTCTGTCTTGCTGATAATAGTTACACCATTCGTAGTTGATCATCATAATTATTGTTGTTCCTATGTACAAAATTCTCCATATTCTGCTCACTTCACTTTGCATCATTTCATATGTCTTTCCAAGTATTTTTGGGGGGTTATCTTGTTTGTCATCTCTTATGGTATAATAGTATTCCATTACAATGATATACCACAACTTGTTTAGCCATTCCCCAGTTGATAGACATCCCTTCAATTTCCAGTTCTTTGCCCCCACAAAATGATCTGCTATAAACACTTTTGAACAGCTAGATTCTTTTCCCCCATCTTGAATCTCTTTGGGATACAGACCTAGTAGTGGTATATTGGTGGGTCAAAGGGTATGCATTGTTTTATGGTCCTCTGGGCATGGTTCCAAATTGCTTTTTGGAATGGTTGTAAGTTTACAGCTCCATCAGTAGTGTATTGTGTCCCAACATTTCCACATCCTCTCTAGCAGGTATCATTTTCCTTTTTTGTAATGTTAGTTAATCTATGGGTATAAAGTGGTAACTCAGAGTTGTTTTAATTTGTATTTCTCTAATCAATAGTGATTTGAAACATTTTTTCATATGACTAAAGGCAGTTTTAATTTCTTCATATGAGATTTGGTTATTCATATCCTTTGTCCACTTGCCAATTGGGAAATGCTTTATATTCTTGTAAATCTGACACTGTTCCCTATATATTTGAGAAATAAAGCTTTTGTCAGAGAGACTTCCTTTATAGGATTTTTTCTCAGTTTGTTTACCTTTTAATTTTGATTCCATTGCTTTTGTTTGTGCAGAAAATTTTTAATTTATTGCAAAAAACTATTTTACATCTCATAATGATTTCTATGCTTTGTTTTGACCTAAAATCCATAGGTCTCACAGTAAACTATTTTTATGCTTTCTAATTTGCATATGGTATCACTCTTATTTCTAAATCACATATCCACTTTGACTTTACTTTGATATATATAGCCTGAGATGCTGATCTACTGCTTTACATCTTGAAATTTATTTGTATTTTCTTTGCATTTATTTATCATAGTACATGTTGTATTCCAGTAAAGCGTGAGCAGGATTTTTGTTTTTAACTTTTTCCTCTCCTGATTCTACTTATTTCATTCTATGTAAATTCACCTAAGTTTGATTATACTCTTCTATATTCATCCTAGTCACCACTGAATTTATGTATTCTAATTTGTTTACCCTTGCCCCTCTCAATAAATATATTTTATTTCTGATTTATAGTTACTACAAACAAATGTAACTATGAATATATTCATGAGTGGACCTCTCTTCCTATCTTTTACCACCTTGGTATAAATGGCTAAAGGAAAGATTGATATAATCTTAAGAATTTGACTTCTGTAGAGTATCCTTTATTATTATTATTAGTGGTAGGGTTGCTACTGAATAAACTTTGGTATATTTGGTATTTATATTAATCTTTCCCATATAACTGATTCATTTTAAAGACCACTGAAGATCATAAATTAACATGAGGCTTTAGAAATTATTTAGTACAAATTTTTATTATAAGATAAACTAAGGTGTAGGAAAGTACAGTACTTGCTAGAAGTTCTACAGAAAATAAATCACCCTTAATTTTTAGGATTTTTAATTTGATGTTTAGTTGGAGATTTTTAATTTGTTCTTTTTCTAGTTTTTTTAAATTACATTATCAAATCATTAATCTTTTCTTTCTCTACTTTATTAATATAAATATTTAAAGATATTAATTTCCCTCTAATTATTGCTTTTGATATATCCCATAGATTTCAGTATGTTTCATTATCATTCTCTTTTATGAAATTATTTATTATTTAAATAATTTGTTCTTTAACTCTCATTATTTAAGATTATTTAGTTTCCAATCACTTTTTTACTGTTCTTCCACCCACAGTCCCTTATGATATACAGTTTTCATGATGTTGTAGTCTGTTTGCATTTAATATATCTTCTTTTCTACATTAAACTACAATATTTTTGTGCCACAATATATGGTCAATTTTTGTGAAGGTGCCAGATACTGCTCAGAAAAAGATATACTCTTTTCTGTTCCCATTCAGTTCTCTCCAGATATGGCATATTCAATTTATCTAGGATTCTATTCATCTCCTTAACTTCTTTCTTATTCAGTTTTTGCTTTAACTTATCTAGTTCTGAGAGAGGGGGATTAAAGTCTCCCACTACTTAATAAAATGTTGTGCATATAGATTTAAAATTGATAATGTTTCATTATCTATAGTACCTTTAAAATAATATTGTTTCCATGTTTATCTTTTTTGATTTGTCAGAGATCATGATTGCTTTCCCCACTTTTTTTTGTATCCACTGAGGCATACATATTATGCTCTGTTTTAGTCCTTTATTTACACATGTGTTTCTCATTTCTAAGAGTGTTAAATATCATGTTGTTGGATTTTGTTTTTTGATCCATTCTACTATCCATTTTGTTTTATGAATGAATTCATCCCATTCATATTAAATGTCATAATTACTAGTAGTGTATTTCCCTCCATTCTGTTTTTCTTCACTATTTGTCCTTCTCTTTCTTTCTTTTTGCTATATCCCTCCTCTAATTGTCTAATTTCTTCTGTCTGGTATCTCCCCAATTCATACCCTTACTTAGAAATGTTCCCTTATTCTCTCTTTTTGCCATCATAGTCCAAAACCCCACTCTTCTGAGGGTCCCTACTTTGTCTTTTATCCATTATCTTTTAGTTCCTATTCTATCTGACTTTCCAAAAGTTCCTACTTATACCCCCTACAGTGTTCTTCTATTTCTTGTTATAAGTTCAATTCTAAAAATCTCTCCATTATTTTTTCCTATGAGTCTCTCCCTTCTCTTCTCATCTTACTCCCCTATTTCTTGATATGTCCTCCCTTCTCAGTATCCCTTCCTTTTCTTTTTCCCCCTTCCCCTGTGTTTTTCTTAATTTACTTCTCTTAGTCCCTCAGACCCTCAAAGGGCTTTCCTTTGCTTGATTCTTCTCTTGTCTTATTTCACTTACTTTCTTATCCCTTCCCCTTTTCCTCCTATTTCTCGGTACTATAAGATTTTTTTTTATCCTTCTAATTGTGTAGCTTGTTCTTTTTTTTATCCCAGATGTGATATTAATAAGTTTCTATAATTACCAGTCTTTTGACCCTCCTCCCTTCTCTGTAACAGTTACTCCACTCATTTCTCCTCTATATGAGATGACCATTCCACCCTACCTTCTCTTCATCTACTCCCACTGCCATTTTTACTGCCATTTCAATAACCTTGGCATCAAGTTTTCCATCCATACATGCCCCTCAAAATACCCAGGCTATGATTCCATTATCAGGGGCCCTGAATAACATTTTTGCCATGCAAAAATAAAATATTTTGAGCTTTTGGATCTCTTATGTTTACTCTTTCATCTTTACTTTGTATGCTTCTTGTATATAAAATCTTCTTCTGAAATCTGGGTTCCTCCTAGGAATAGTTGAACTTCTTTAATTAGTTAAATGCCCATCTTTTTACCTTTTATAATTATGCCCAATTTTGCTGGAAGTGTAATTCTTGGTTGTAAGCCCAGTTCTTTTGCTCTACAAAATGCTATATTCCATTTCCTGCATTCTTTTAAAATTGAGGCTGCTATGTCTTCTGTTATTCTTACTACCATTCCAAAGTATTTAAATTGTTCTTGTTCTTCTTGTTGCTTGTAATACTTTTTTTTCTTTAGCTCAGAAAAAACTTGGCAATGCTATTCTTGTGCATTTTCATTTTTGAGTCTCTTTGAGGTGCCAATTAGTGGATTCTTTCAATTTCTATTTTACTCTCTGATTCTAGAATTTACAGATGGTTTTCCTTGATGATTTCTTGGTGTCTAACCTTTTTATTTTTAAAATCATAACTCTCTGGTAGTCCAACTATTCTCATACTATCTCTCCTTGATATTTTATTCAGGTCTGTTGTTTTGGTAATAAGATGTTTCATATTCTTTTCTCTTATTTCATTCTTCTGATTTTGCTTTATTATCTCTTGATGTCTTAGGAAATTATTGGCTTTCCCTTAACTAATTCTAGTTCTTAGTTGATTATTTTCTTCTGTGAGTTATTGGATTTCTTTTTCCATTTGGGTGATCTTTCTTTGTTAATTTTCTTGCATTACTCCCCCTCCCCCTGCTTTTTCCTCAATCTCTCTCATTTGGTTTTTGAGGTCTTTTTTTAGGTTATTCCAAAATTTATTTTTGAGCTTGTGGTCCTTTATTGTATTTCTTTCATGTTTTTGAAGGAGGTACTTTTACTCCATTGTCCTTTGAGTTTGAACTAAGATTTTCTCTGTTCCCAGAGTAGCTATCAATAGTTGGGTTCTTTTTCCTTTGGTTGCTTTTAAAAAAAATTAGTGGCCTTGCTGCTAAATTATTGGCTTTTTACTAAACTTCCATGGTACTTGGGAATGCTACCTCAGATTTCAGGATTTTTTTGTGTGTTTGATTTTTTTCTGGGTCAAATTTAGTTATTCTAGTTCTTATGGTCCAGGGTCTGATGCAACTTTAGGTCCCTGCTCAGACCATATTTCTGTGACTGGTCTCAGGGGCTCCAACTAGACCCTGAGTCTAATTCTGCAACTTCAGGCAGGTCACTCCCCCCTTTGGCAGCAACAGGGACCCCACTCTTCTGGGAGTAATCACAGCTGACTGGATCCTAATCCCTCAGCAACCACACACACTTCCTCACTCTTCATCTTCCACTGCTATAGCCTAGTATAGGGCAGGCATGTTATTCCATTCTTTGGGTCCCTTGATGGTCAGCAAAGCTTAAGGTCCTGCCCTTAGCATCTGGTACTGGTGGATTCTGTGGCATCCACTCCTTCAATACCAAACTGTGGACCAGTGGGGTTCTCCTGAGCTGAGACTGACACAAACACAACTGTTTCCAGGGCCATCAACCTGCTTTTTCCAATGCTCCTGGACCCAGCAAAAAAAAGGTGAGGTTTCCATCCTGCCCTTAGGAGTTTTTGAATCCACACAGTTTGCTCTGTTCCTGACCCCAGGAGCCTATGGAGGGTGAGGGTGAGGCTGAGGCTAAGGAAATCAGAAACTTTGCTCCTTAGTTGTCCTTGGCTATTCAGTTTCACTCTGGACTGTCTGTTTTGTTCCTTTAATATTGATTCTGTGGAATTTTTTTAGGTATGAATTTATTAATGAATTAGGCAGCTGTGGTATAGTTTTAAGAACACTGGAAGCTCAGGAAGGCCCATGTTACGTTTCTATTTTTGACCCTTATTAGCTGTGAGACTCTAGGCAAATTTCTACCTCTCTGCACTTCAGGGAATTTCCTAGGCCTTCTATAATGAGTATTATAATTTTGTTTTATATTTTCTCATCTCTTATATATGTCTTTTATATCTATTATATATGTGTCTAGTAAAATGTGAACTCCTTGATGGGAAAGACTCATGTTTTTGATTCTATAACCTCATCACCTAGTAAGATTTCTGGCATTTAGCAGAAATGTAATAGTTTCTTGTTAAATTGAATTAAGTAAAAGAGGATTGCAATCTAAATTGGAGAAGGGAATTTCCACACCAGGAATCTGACACATTGAGAAAAACAGATCTTCTATATGCTCTTTATGGAATATTGGTGTGCCTATTCTGGGCAAATGAAACAAAAGAGGGTATTTTTTAACTTTATTCAAACAATTATTCAAACATATATGATGGCTATGTAAATCAGTCATCATGACTATAAGACATTCAGATTTTTGCCTCTTCCTAAATTTTTATTAATAATGACTTTCTTTCAGGGAACATTTTTTAGATTTTATTTTTTTCTCCTAAGTAGATTTTTAGAGTAATAATCAGTTTGTAATATCACATGTAAAACAGACTTTAATAATAAAAATCCCTGCTAATCTTCTCTTTGTGGGAAAGGTGCTAGATTAATAAACACATCTACCAGAATCTCAGGCTTTCATTAGAAATATCTGCAGGATTTCCCTCTGTGTACTATTATTTTATTCTGTAGGGGTGAGAAAGCATTGATCCTTGCTGAGGCTTTCCTGTTTTCTTTAGCAAAACATCTGTAGGATGATGGTATTTATTTTCTTATCATCATAACTCATGTTTAAGGAGAAAAAAAGAGAAACAAAATAACAAGAGTATAACATTTTAATTTATATTAATGCCCAAAAAACTCTTGCATGATTCAGATCATTGTATCCCTATTCTTATAACCAAGGCTTGGTTGGTGGCATGGTAGGTCTTAAAATAAAGAAATTTTGGGTTCAAGTCTTTACAAGGTAGAACAGATCCCCTTGCTTTGAAAGGAGTTATTTCATCTATTTCCCTATAGCATGGAATTCCCAAATACAGTCCAAATTAAAAAAAAAAAAGATACTTGTTTATTCTAAAGTATTATGTGCCTTATTATTAGTATCATTTAGAAAATTATTATATTTTCTGCATATTCTGTAAAGAGATTTTAGTTTATATAAAGGCATATTATTCATCAAAAATGTTCACTATAAATGGAGGCTCAAACTTTTGATATTGCTAACTAGATAATGGCATACTTGGGCTTTCTTTCCTATCCTTTGTGAAAGTTGCCTTTTTGAGCTATATATTTTTGGTTCATTGAGGGCACAATATATCCCCCATGTTGCTCATTTCAACTTCTCAAATAGAGTCTTTAAAAATTCTCTTGAGTTAGATATTCTTGAAAATATTTTCCTTACTAAGAAAAAGTCAACTATGTTATGTCTATATACTGAGATCTCTGATTTTTTGAGAGATTAATGATATTTTTGCAATGATATCGTATTGTAGGATAGAATAATACATCCAGCCCAATTCCTGCCTCTTCTCATCAGAATCAATAGTTAATATACACTATTGATCAAAGGTAATGCTAAGACAGGAGAAGGAATAGTCTTTCTGGGATCATAGCTATACAGACAGATGAAACCATAGAAGTCATTGAGTCCAACCCCCTCATCCTGGAAATGAGGAAATTATTTATACACAGAAAGTTGGGGTGACTAGACTGGCTCACACAATATCTGAGGTAGGATTTCAACCCAGCTTTTCTTACTCTTAGTACAGTGCTCTCTGCTAATATACTCAGTCTTCCATTATGAAAGAAATGCAAGTCTTTATTCAAGTTCCAAGTAAACCAGAAGCCAAGACAAACTGGACTAGGGTTTCTTTGAATTCCCTCAATCTGAGGGGTTAAGAAAATGGAAAACTGATTGTAGGGGCATACATTTAGGCTAGGAGATCAGTCTTGGACCAGAAAAGGACAATGATCAAAAAGAGGTAAAAGAGCAAAGAAAGAGAAAAATAGTTATGAAAGTGTTCGTGAGTTTCTTAAGTATAAACAATATAAAAATCATAGCAGCTCTCTGTGGTGGAAAAGAACTGGCAATTGAGGGAATGTCCATCAATTGGGAAATGGCTAAATAAATTGTGGAGTATAATTGTGATGGAATACTAATGTGCTTTAAGGATAAAGAGGAAGTTAATATAAAAAAACAAATAAAATGAAACATGAAAAGCTCTACATGAAATTATGAAGAACAAAATGAATAGAACCAAGAGAACATTACATGTAGATCTTTTCATGTTTCATTTTGTTTGAAGAATTACTTGCATATGTCTGCCTCCAGAGAAAGAAATAAGTAGATATAAGCAAGACAGAATTGTATACATACCTATATACACATTCACAATCATACATGCATATAGTCAAATGATGCCTTCTCTAGTGCAGAGAGAGGAGGACACTTTAATGTAACAAACAAACAAATAAATGCATTTTAAAACAATTTAAAGGAGGAAGATAGGTATTCCCTAGTTCAGCATTTCACAGGAAACAATAGGTCCATTTATAATGTTTGCATGGGGCTACCACAGGCAATGTTTAAATGGAAATGACTTTCATGGGTTAGGAAGAGATGAGAAGTTCCCCAAGTCAGAGGTTAAACAGAAAGAAGTCCACATGGAGTGGAATAGTGAAAAAAGGGAAGCTAAAACTATCTTTCATTCTATTGAGCATCTTTATTATGTCTCTATGTTTGAGCTAGCTCAGTTTACACACAAGGAAACCTTTCTAAATGACCCAGTAGAGATCCATTTAATTGAAATCTTGCCCAACTTCTCTTCTTGTTATGATATTCCTCAGTATTCACAGACATTGCACTCTGATTCAACTTGTAAGGAGACTCAAGACAGGTTTGCAACTAAAATCAAAGGTTGTTGCTGACACCAGAGATTGAAGGGGCATTTCCTCACACTTTGTTAATTTAGGTGCATAAATGGAGATCCCATATGGCTCTCGTACATCATAATTATTCCATGCTAATGTAAGCCCAGTGTTTTCAGAAAGTGGTTTTATGAGCAAACAGCATTGCCAGCTGAAACTATGCCATGTTTAGTTCTACTGAAATGTCTTTTCAATCTGATTTTTTATATCAGTAGTTGACACTATTGATTTATTATGTATTTATGAAAATCATGGGATATATTCCATGGATGTCAACTTATTGAGAACAAAGATTGGTTCTATTAATTCTCCACTGAAGTTTCCTTTATTCATTGCACCAGTCCCCACAATCTTTCTTAGCAAGGTACTGAGAGATCTATGGGGTTGCAAAGCCATTTACAAAGGATAGGAAAAGAGAATGAGTGTCATATATTTGCATATTACTAACCAATGTTGATTCCCTGTATTTTACAGAGTATCATAGCATGTGTGTGCACACACATGTGAGAAAGTGAACTATATCAGGCAAGAAGTGCCAGAAGGTCCTCTGCTTGAGAATAACTTCTCTTCCCAATTCTACCAATAAGAGGTTTATTTAAGCACTTATTTCCTCTTTTGAGGGAATAAATGCATTTTGGATGATTAATCTGTTGATTATTCTCACCACAGTGTCAGTTCTTTCTGACAAGTTATTACTTAGGTGGGGTTGTTTAGTCTTATCAGTCATGTCTAACTCTTTGATACATTTGAAGTTTTCTTGGCATATGCTGGAGTGGTTTGCTATTTCATTCTCCAGTTTATTTTATAAATGGAGGAACTGAGGCAAGTGGGGTAAGTGACTTGCCAAGTGTCACCTAGCTAGTAAGTGTCTGAGCCCAGATTTGAACTCAAGCCTTCTGTACTCCAATCCTGTCACTAAATCCATTGTGCAACCTAGCTACCCTGTTACTTAGGCAAGATCAACCATTTGGAAAGAGGACAAATATAAATTTGGAAATAGTTCATAATACCATCAAATCAGAATTCAAGGCTTGAAGAGACAGATATTGTGTACCTCAGAAACGCTTATCTTTATTTATTGTTATATCTTTTTTAATATATAAAATTTAGAGTTGAATGAAGTATTATTTCAATGAGAAGTTAGGGAAAATAAAAATATAATTTAGGCTCAGTGAAGAGCTGGAATCTATCCTCAGATCTCTTAGAACCCTGTATCTAGATCCTTGTTTAATAGTGTATTAGAAGAAATATCTCTATGGGTTCCCCACCCTGTAAATTAGGCAAGTCTTTTTTTTTTTTTTTAAAAAGTCCTTGAGACTTAATTAGCTCAGTAAACTAATGGCTTAGGCCAATGATGTAGCTAGCTTCCTGGTTATGAGTCTAATAAAAAGCCAGAGCATGAAGATCTCTATGTGCTACTTTATGTTTTACAATAGACCACCATGGGAACTAGAGAGGCAGGATGTATCTTTGATGAATAAGGCTCCGAGTATCCTTGCTCTACTACGGATGAACAAACTTCCTTTTGTTGACCTTTAGATTTTCTATGAACATCTTGCTTTATTTTATTTATTTACTTTTTTAAGTTTTTCTTGTTTCATTTTAATATTGAATCTGAGATACCAAACTAATTTACATCAAATCTGCCCTACTGCAAACAAATGAGGAAATTGAGGTCTAAAAATGTTGTGTCTCACCAAGTATCACACAGAGAGCAAAGGTATCAGAGCCAGTATTTAAACCCTCTGAATTTTGGTGTGAAATCCAGGATTCATTTAACTTCATCACTGTCCCATGATTTTCCTTCCATTAGTTACCATCAGTTTCTCCATCTTTCTCTCTTCAATGGATATTTCCAGTTCTCTTTATTCTAAAGGACCAATAGTATATAACTATTTCCTACCCATGATTTCCAGCATCTCTTCTATCACATTCAATTGCTTTTTTTCAGTCTATAATTTTTGAGGCAGCTGGTAGTGGAATGGATAATGTATTTGGCCTAGAGTCAGGAAGACCTGAGTTCAAATCTGGCCTCATGCATGTAGTAGTTATGTGACCTTGGGCAAGTCACTTAACCTCTGTCCACCTCAGTTTCTTCCCTAATGAGTATCTATCTCCCAGGATTATTATGAGAAGCAGATGAAATAATGTACTTAAAACACTTAGCATGATGCCTAGAACATGATAAGAGTTATATATAGTTACTTGTTATTATTTTATGAAGGATTTCTTTGTTAACCTTATAATTATTTACATATATAACAATGTCAATTTTCTTAATAATTAAGTATTCTTGAAATTAAATTTAGAAGTACAGTATCAATTCAGAGGAAGATGACAACATGAAAACAAAAACCTCAAAGAACAATGGTAATTGGAACAAAGACCAGTAAAAATTCTTGGAAGAATTAATGAAAGAGATGAGTGGTAGAGGAAAAAATGACAAAAGATAGGAGAGTGATGAAAGAAACTTATAAACAAAGAGTCAACAGGTTGGTAATAGAAGCACAAAAAAACTACTAAAGAAAATAATATCTTAAAAAATAGAATTGACCAAATGGTAAAAGAAGTACAAACGTCCACTGGGAAAAAATAATTTCTTAAAAAACAGAATAGAAATATAGAAAATAAGGTACAAAAAATCACCGAGTAAAAGAACTTCTTAAGAAACAGAATTAGCCAAATGAAAAAAGAAGTACAGAATCTCACTGAAGAAAATAATTTTTTAAAACTTAGAATTGGTTAAGGGTGAGATAATGACTCCAGCATATATCAATAAACAACAAAGCAAAAGGAAAAGAATGAAAATGTAGAAGAAAATGTGAAATATTTTATGGGAAAAATAATTGACCTTCAAAATAGATCTACGAAGGACAATTTAGGAATTATTGACTTTTCTGAAAACCATAATCAAAGAGAGAGCCTAGACATGATATTTCAAGAAATTACCAAGAAAGAATGCCCTGATATCTTAGATTCAGATGGTAAAATGGAATCAAAAGAATCCATGAATCACCATCTGAAAGAAATCTCAAAATGAAAACTGTTAAGAATATTATAACCTAAGATTGAGCTCCTGGGTCAAAGAAAAAATACTTTGAATATACAGAAAGAAAAAAAACCCCTCAAATATGGTGGAGACAGAGTCAGGATCATACAAGAACTGTTTCCTTATTAAAGGAGAAGAGCGCTTGGAATATGATATCTCAGAAAGTAAGGGAGATAGGATTGCAAACAGGAATAAACTACCTAGCAAAACTGAGTAAAATCCTTCAGGGGAACAATAGATATTTAATGGAATAGAAGATTTTAATTTCATTTTATTTCTGATGAAAAGACCAGAACTAAACAGAAAATTTGACTTTCAAATACAAGACTCAAGAGAAATATAAAAGGGTAAACATGAAAAAAATTATAAAGGTTGTAATAAACTTAAATTGATTACAGTCCCCTGTGGCAAGATGATACATATAACTCCTAATAATTTGCCATTATTAGAGAATTTCAAAGGAGTTTACATAGACAGAAGCATGGATGTGGGCCAATTATATTGAGAAGATCTACAAAAAAATGAAGGGATAAGAAAAAGGGAAGCATTGGGAGAAAGGATAAGGTTAAGTTAGAATACGGAAGATTTTTTTCACATAAAAGATACAGAAGGAAAAACTCTTACAGGAGAGGAAAATGTGGGGTGTTAAGCCATACTTGAATCACACTCATTAGAATTGGTTCAAAGAGGAAAGACTCAGTCATGTATAGAAATGTAAGGGATAAGGATGAGAGAAAAGAGGGCAATAATGAAAAGGGGGATGGATTAAGGAGGCAGTGGTTACAAAAAAAATAGTCTTTTGAGGAAGAGTAGGATAAAAAAGAGAAAAGAAGAAACAGAAGAAAATGGAATAGAAGGAAATACACGTTAATCTTAATTGTGAATGTGAATGGAATTAGATTATCTATAAAACAGAAAGGGATAGCAGAATGAATTAGAAACCAGAATCCAGCAATATGTTATATACAAGAAATATACTGGAAAAAGAAAGACATACATAGAGCTAAAATAAGGAACAAGAGCATATTCTAATATAGTTCAGCTAAAGCATAAAAGGCACAAGTAATAATTATGATCTTGGACAATGCAAAAGCAAAAATAGATCTAATTAAAAGAGACAATCAGGAAAATTACATTTTACTAAATGATTTTATGTACAATGAAATAATATTAAAAATGTACAGTAAATTTCTCTGATAAAGGCTTTATTTCTTAAAAGTATACTGAGTACAGAGCTGAGTACCACATAATCAACACTTTCAAATGGTAATGCTGGTGAAGACTTTTGAGAGTCCCTTGGACAGGAACAGTAAAATCAATTAGTTAGTACTTAAAGAAATTATTCAGATTATTCATGATGAGGCCAAATACTGAAGCTGAAGCTTAAATACTTTGGTCACATAATAAGAAGACAGGACTCATTGGAAAAGACCTTGATATTGGAGAAGATTGAAGGCAAAATAAAAAGGAGACAACAGAGGATGAGATGGATACATAGTGTCATGGAAACAATGAAGATGAGTTTAGACTTTGGGAGATACTGAATGAAACCAGAGCTTGGTTTATGATAGTCCATGGAATCACAAAGATTTGGACCACACCATATGACTGAACATCAACAGAATTATCAAAAAAAAATGAAAATTGTCTACTGAGAAATTTTAAAATAATTTTAGCTCAATGTATAGATTTTTGGTGCTAGGTAAAATAATCAGAGATCTTGATATAGTCAATATTTTCTCTTGGTTATGAATTTAATAAGGAGTCCTGACTGTAGACATTTGCTAGCTGAGGAATCCAGGACAAATCACAATACTTAAGTCTGTTTCTTCCTTTATAAAATAGGCAACATTACTTTGGTACTACCTAATTCACAATGTTGAAGGAAGTATGTGATCTACTCTTACTCTCTGTCTACTGGTTCCTTCTCTATTGCATACAAATGTGTCTATGTCTTCCTGAAAAAAATAATTCTTCATTTCACCCTTTTGTCTATACTAACTTTTGACGTATATCTCTTCTGCCTTTAGAAGCTAAACTCTTGGAAAGAATAAAAATAAATAAATAAAGCAGTTTGGAAAAACTAGTCAGTCCACCAGTTTAGTCTTCCAGTATATATACTATGTCACATCCATAATCCCTCACCTCTGCAAAGATGGGAGACAGGTCCAAGTACTTGATTTAGTAGAAGTTCCTCATTCCATTTTAGCAGTAAGCCACTCCAAAGCAGACTGCAGTAGGTTTCATGAAAGCAGAATCCCAACAATGCCTATCGTCTCTTTCTCCTTTTGAATCAACTACTTCCTTGACTGTGCGAAATCTTTTTTTTTAATCCTTTTCAAGCTTCTCTTTGTAATCTATATAGCAGTTTCTTCAGAGGTCTGCTTTTCTGTCTCTAAATTTGTGAAGAAATGAAACTAGTAGTGTTCAGCTCTATTTTAGCTTTCTTGCATGTCCCTGCCTGCCATAACATTTCTTATTCCTCTTAATCCTTTTTTTAACTAAGGAAACCAGTCTAATTATTCCAATAATTTTGCAAGAGGAGATCTATGGGTCATGGCTTCACCTCTGATCATTCTCTTATGCTATTTAAAGCACAGCATGATTTATTCTCAAGTACTGTGTTATAATCTATTACAATTCCCTTGTCTTTTTTGATTATTACTTTTAAAACTACATTTTATGTGCTATTCATTAAATAATAGGCAAAAGGTTAACCTTAAGATCTAACAAAAAGTTTGCCATTCATTTAACCACAAGGAAACTTTATTGTTGATTTTTACTTCTTGTATGCATTATCTTCTATTGTCTTTATTACTGTTTACATTGATGCTCTTAATATACCTTTGGGTTTTTCATATTTCAATGTTTTTCCTGACTTTCTCCTTGTTACAAAACTGAGCTCTGTGCCAGTAGTTTGGAATAAATGTTGAAAATTCTTTTCATATTTCCTTATTATATTTCCACTATACCTTTGTAGCCTAACAGTGGCTATGGTGTATGTATGGAGACAAAAAACCTTAATTCAAATCCTGCCTCTGCTTTTTACATCTGTATCAGTTTGGCCATTACTTAACCTATATGTGCCTCACTTTTCTTACCTATAAAATGAAGGGCTCAGAAGAGATGCTCTCTAAATGCCTTCCCAGGTCACAATCCTACATCTCATCTCCAATGGTCATTGAACATCTCTAGTAAAGAATTTAATACCACCAGCTTGTAACCAGCTTGTTATGTTTTCATACACATCTAACTCTTGATTTTTTTTTAACTTTTGCAAAAATGTTTCTCTATACATGCAAATTTTTATTTCTGGCCTTTCCTTCAGGGGCCAAGAAGAATAAAGCTAATGCTTCTACAGTATTCATAGATGGAAATATAAACACGAATGAGAACGACTTTGGAATTCGAATTACTTATGTCAACATGGAATCTAGAAACCCCAAACTTGTAGCCTGGAAAGATTTAATGATCCCCAGTTTACTTAGCTTCAAGGTGAAAGCCTCAGGTTTGACCCTGTTCCTGTGAGAATCCACCCTGAGGGGAATGTCAGGTTTAACAATCCACATCAGATGGGGACCAAATCCAGAGTGAGTCTTCTAGTCTCCAGGAGCCTCTCCCAAAATATCACACCCTCCTTGGGAGGATCAAACTCGGGACCTTCAGCTTGTGAGACTGAGGCGCTGCCTAAAGCACCAAAGACTCACTCTGCTTTGGCTTGGGCTTAGGCACCTTTCTCTTGGTCAAGGACCATGATATACCCAACAATTGTAAAATCTTACACTTAGGAAAATGTCATTCTTAAAACCTAATTTTGGCAATTAAATCACAAAGATTATTTTATCATAGAAATTCTACTGTATTACTTGGAAATTATCACCAAAATATAATTTTTTTTTCATTTTAGAGGTCAGATTTTAGAAATGTGTCAATGAGACCAGTACAATATGGAATCACCTGTCTTCTATTTCCATGCCTTAAATTATGACATGTGTAGAATGTATTAAATCTTCCTTCTGATGCTTCCTTCCTTCCAGATGCTTCCACCTGATAGTTATCTTTCTTTCCTCAAATCCAGTAATCAATTCATTTCAGACTTTTATTCAGATCTTTCCTATATATAGTTATCTCAAAATAATTTGTATTTTAATTATTTGTGTCCCCATCTTATTTATCCATTAGATTATAAGCCTTATGAAGGCATGTGCAATGTCTTATCTCATCTTTGTATTCTTAATGTTTAACAATGCCAGGGAATATAATAGAAGCTTTAAAATGTTGAATGGCTAGATTCACCCACTGCATGAAATCCATGGGGAAGCTAATAGGGGAGTGTTTCTAAAGGAGCTCCTGCAGTTATCACTTACAAGTCATAACCAAATTGGCAGAGACAATTTAAGCAGGAATGATATTAAGCTGGATTCTGAACCATCTTTCCTGTATTTTTTCTGGGACTGATATACCCTCTTAGGACTATTCCAACTAATGTTTCCCTTCTATTTTGGTTACACTCTTTGTGATAGCGATGTGCAGTTATAAAGAAAATAACACTTTAGGATTTTCTTGATTAGTGAAAATGGTCAATGATTTACTTTTATACTTTTTTCCCATATGAACAAATTAAGGAGAAGAAAGTACATACTAATGAGGTAAAACAGTTTCTCTGAATTTCTTTTCAATAATTATCTTCTAGACCTTTCCTGTCACTTTCACTATCTATCTATCTATCTATCTATCTATCTATCTATCTATCTATCTAATCTATCCACACATTTCAAATCTGTGATAGGAGATTCCTATTCTCTTTGACTCATGTCTACATTTTTTTAAATATTATTTTACTTGGTCATTCCCAAACATTATTCATTGGAGACAGAGATCATTTTCTTTTCCTCCCCTCCTCCTCCCCACATCTCCTATAGCTGACGCATGATTCTGCTGGGTATCACATGTGTTCTTTATTCGAACCCATTTCCATGTTGTTGGTATTTGCATTAGAGTGTTCATTTAGAGTCTCTCCTCAGTCATATCCCCTCCACCCTGTAGTCAAGCAGTTGCTTTTCATCGGTGTTTTTACTCCCACAGTTTGTACTCTGCTTGTGGATAGTGTTTTATCTCCTAAATCACTGCAGATTGTTCAGGGACCATTGACACTAATGGAGAAGTCCATTACGTATGATTGTACCACAGTGTATCAGTCTCTGTGTACAATGTTCTCCTGGTTCTGTTCCTCTCACTCTGCATCACTTCCTGGAGGTCCTTCCAGTCTCCATGGAATTCCTCCACTTAATTATTCCTTTTAGCACAACAGTATTCCATCACCAACATATACCACAATTTGTTCAGCCATTCCCCAATTGATGGGCATCCCCTCATTTTCCAATTTTTGGCCACCACAAAGAGTGAAACTATGAATATTCTTGTACAAGTCTTTTCCCCCATTATCTCTTTGGGGTATAAACCCAGCAGTACTATGGCTGGATTAAAGGGCAGACAGTCTTTTATCGCCCTTTGGGCATAGTTCCAAATTGCCCTCCAGAATGGTTGGATCAATGCACAACACCACCAGCAATGAATTAATGTCCCTATTTCCCCACATCCCCACCAACATTCATTACTTTCCATAGCTGTCATGTTAGCCAATCTGCTAGGTGTGAGGTAATACCTCAGAGTTGTTTTCATTTGCATCTCTCTGATTATCAGAGATTTAGAACACGTTTCATGTGCTTATTAATAGTTTTGATTTCTTTTGATGAAAAGTGCCTATTCATGTCCCTTGCCCATTTATCAATTGGAGAATGGCTTGAGTTTTTGTACAATTGATTTAGCTCAATGTAAATTTGAGTCATTAAACCTTTGTCAGAGGTTTTTATGAAGATTGTTTCCCAGTTTGTTGCTTCCCTTTTGATTTTAGTTACATTGGTTTTGTTTGTACAAAACCTTTTTAATTTGATGTAGTCAAAATTATTTATTTTACATTTTGTGACTCTTTCTAAGTCTTGTTTGTTTTTAAAATCTTTTCCTTCCCAAAGGTCTGACATGTATACTATTCTGTGTTTGCTTAATTTACTTATAGTTTCCTTCTTTATGTTCAAGTCATTCACACATTCTGAATTGATCTTGGTGTAGGGTGTGAGGTATTGATCCAAACCTAATCTCTCCCACACTGTCTTCCAATTTTCCCAGCAGTTTTTATCAAATAGTGGAATTTTGTCCCCAAAGCTAGGGTCTTTGAATTTATCATATACTGTCTTGCTGAGGTCACTTACCCCAAGTCTATTCCACTGATCCTCATTTCGGTCTCTTAGCCAATACCAAATTGTTTTGATGACCGCTGCTTTATAATATAGTTTGAGATCTAGGACTGCAAGACCCCCTTCCTTTTTTTTTTATTATTTCCCTGGATATCCTTGATCCTTTGTTCTTCCAAATGAACTTTGTTATGTTTTTTTCTAAATCAGTAAAAAAAAATTTTTGGAAGGTCCATGGGTATGGCACTAAATAGATAAATAAGTTTGGGTAGGATGTTCATTTTTATTATATTGGCTTGTCCTACCCATGAGCAGTTAATGTTTTTCCAATTGCTCAAGTCTAGTTTTAGTTGTGTGGAGAGTATTTTATAGTTGTGTTCATATAGTTCCTGTGTTTGTCTTGGGAGATAGATTCCTAAGTATTTTATTTTGTCTAAGGTGATTTTGAATGGGATTTCTCTTTCTAATTCTTGCTGCAGAGATGTGTTGGAAATGTATAGGAATGCTGATGACTAATGTGGGTTTATTTTATATCCTGCAACTTTGCTAAAGTTGTTGATTATTTCAATTAGCTTTTTGGTTGAATCTCTAGGATTCTTTAGGTAGACCATCATATCATCCGCAAAGAGTGATAACTTGGTCTCCTCCTTGCCTATTTTAATACCTTCAATTTCTTTTTCTTCTCTAATTGCTACTGCTAGTGTTTCTAGTACAATGTCAAATAATAGAGGTGATAATGGGCATCCTTGTTTCACTCCTGATCTTATTAGGAATGCATCTAATTTATCCCCATTGCAGATGATGTTAGCTGATGGTTTTAGATATATACTGTTTATTATTTTTAGGAATGACCCTTCTATTCCTATGCTTTCTAGTGTTTTTAATAGGAATGGGTGTTGTATTTTATCAAAGGCTTTTTTCTGCATCTAATGAGATAATCATGTGATTCTTGTTGGTTTGCTTGTTGATATGGTCAGTTATGTGGATGGTTTTCCTGATATTGAACCAGCCCTGCATCCCTGGCATAAATCCTACTTGATCATGGTGAATGACCCTTCTGATCACTTGCTGGAGTCTTTTTGCTAGTATCCTATTTAAGATTTTTGCATCTATATTCATTAGGGAGATTGGTCTATAATTTTCTTTCTCTGTTTTTGACCCTCCTGCCTTTGGAATCCGTACCATGTTTGTGTCATAAAAGCAATTTGGTACAAATCCCTCTTTGCTTATTATGTCAAATAGTTTGTATAGTATTGAGATTAGCTGTTCTTTCAATGTTTGATAGAATTCACTTGTGAATCCATCAGACCTTGGGGATTTTTTCTTATGGAGTTCTTTGGTGGCCTGTTGGATTTCTTTTTCTGATATGGGATTATTTAAGAATTCTATTTCTTCTTCTGTTAGTCTAGGCAGCTTATATTTTTGTAAATATTCATCCATATTGCCTAGATTGGTATATTTATTGCCATATAATTGGGCAAAGTAGTTTTTAATGATTGCCTTAATTTCCTTTTCATTGGAGGTGATGTCCCCCTTTTCATCTTTGATGTTGTTAATTTGCTTTTCTTCTTTCCTTTTTTTAATTAGACTGACCAGTACTTTGCCTATTTGGTTTTTCAAAGTACAAGCTTCTAGTCTTATTTATTAGTTCAATAGTTCTATCACTTTCAATTTTATTAATTTCTCCCTTAATTTTTAGGATCTCTAGTTTGGTTTTCTTCTGGGGGTTTTTAATTTTTTCACTTTCAAGTTTTTTTATTTGCATTTCCAATTCATTGATCTCTTCCCTCCCTAGTTTATTAATATATGCACTCAGGAATATGAATTTTCCTCTGAGTACTGCTTTGGCTGCATCCCGTAAGGTTTGAAAGTATGTCTCACCATTGTTATTTTCCTTAATGAAAGTATTAATTGTTTCTATGATTTGTTCTCTAACTAACAGATTTTGGAGTATCATATTATTTACTTTCCATTTAATTTTTGATTTGGCTCTCCATGTACCCTTACTGATCATTATTTTTATTGCCTTATGATCTGAAAAGACTGCATTTATTATTTCTGCTTTTCTGCATTTGTATGCCAGGTTTCTGTGACCTAGTGTATGGTCAATTTTTGTGAATGTGCCTTGTGGTGCTGAGAAGGTATATTCCTTTTTGTCCCTATTTATTTTTATCCATACGTCTATTAACTCTAGTTTTTTTTAAGATTTCATTCACTTCTTTTACCTCTTTCTTATTTATTGTTTGATTTGATTTATCTAAATTTGATAGTGGTTGGTTCAGATCTCCCACTAATATGGTTTTACTGTCTATTTCTTCCTTCAATTCTCCTAGTTTCTCCATTATAAATTTGGGTTCTATGCCATTCGGTGCATACATGTTGATTAGTAATATTTCCTCATTGTCTATAGTCCCTTTTAACAAAATATATTTACCTTCCCTATCCCTTTTAATCAGGTCTATTTTTGCTTTGGCTTTGTCAGATATCATGATTGCAACTCCTGCCTTCTTTCTATAAGTTGAGGCCTAGAAGGTCTTACTCCATCCTTTAATTCTGACCTCGTGAGTATCCACCCATCTCATGTGTGTTTCTTGAAGACAACATATGGTAGGGTTTTGGATTCTAATCCATTCTGCCATTCATCTATGTTTTATGGGTGAGTTCATCCCATTCATATTCAAAGTTATGATTGTCACTTGTGGATTCCCTGGCATTTTGATATCCTCCCCTAATTCTGACCTTTCTTCTTTAGCTATAACCTTTTAAGCCAGTGATTTACTTTAAATCAGTCCCCCTAGTCCCCTCCCTTGGTATGTTTCCCTTTCTAGCCCCTCCCTTTTTGTTCCTTTCCACTCCCCCCTCTCCTTCCCTCCCTTTTTGTGTTCCCTCCCCCCCTACTCCCCTTGGTTTTCACTTCTCCCTTACCTTGTTGGATAAGATAGAATTCAAGATCTCAATGGATCTAAATGCTCTTCCCTCTCAGAGTTGATCTCACTGAGAGTAAGGTTTAAGTAAAAATTCTCTTCCTCTCCTTCTTATAGGAGATTTCTTCCCCTCCCCTTCCCATGTGTATCTTTGTGTGAGAATGATTATTCTATTTAGTTTTTTTTCTATTTCTTGGAATATATCTTAGTACCATCAACGATTCCCTCCCTCCCTTTTTCTTTCTATCCCCCCTTTCTCCATATCATCTTGATGCCCCAAACTTTTCCTATGCATGATTTTTCTTATTACTCTAATGATGCATACAATTTTTGAGTTACACATTACATTTTCCCCACATATTAATATGTATAATTTGATATAAATGTAGTCCTTAGAGAAGAGAGTTTGAATAAAAGAAAAAGATAAGATTAATCTCCTTTTCCCCTTCCTTCATATTTACCTTTTCAAGTTTCTCTTGCTCTTTGTGTTTGGATGTCAAACTTTCCACAAAGCTCTCCTCTTTTTTTTACAAATACTTGGAAATTTTCTATTTTGTTGAATGTCCATACTTCCCCCTGGAAGTATATAGTCAGTTTTGATGGATAGCTGATTCTTGGTTGAAGACCCAGCTCTCTTGATTTCCTGAATATCATGTTCCATGCCTTACGGTTGTTCAGAGTGGAAATTGCTAGGTCCTATGTGACCCTGATTGGAGTTCCTTTATATTTAAATTGTCTTTTTATGGATTTCTGTAAGATTTTTTCTTTTGCTTGGAAGCTTTGGAATTTGGCAATTACATTCCTGGGAGTTGTCTTTTGGGGATTTAGTGTAGAGGGTGTTCTGTGAACTCTTTCAATGGATATTTTGTCCCCTTGTCCTAGAATCTCTGGGCAGTTTTCTTTGATGATATCATGTATTATGATATCAAGATTACTTTTTATTTCTGGCTTTTCTGGTAGACCAATGATTCTCAGATTATCTCTCCTTCCTCTGTTTTCCAGGTCTGTCACTTTGTTAGTGATATATTTTATGTTATCTTCTAATTCCTTAGTCTTTTGACTTTGCTTTTTTAATTCTTGCTTTTTTTGCAAGATCATTATCTTCCAGTTGCCTGATTCTGACCTTTAAAGCCTGGTTTTCCTTTTCATTTTGGTCTGACCTGTTTTTTGAGGCTTTGAGCTGTTTCTGCATTTGCATATTTTGGTCCCTCAGATTACTGAGTTCCTTTTGCATTGTTTCCCCTATTTCCCTGCCAGAAGGCTTCCATCTTTTTTGATAATTTCCAATTTAAATTCTTCAAGAGTTTTTGGAGAATTTTTATTTCTTTTGGAAGGTTTTGGAGCATTTGTGTTTCCTCTTCTATCTCCTCTGTATTTTGTATTTTTGCTCCATATAATGTGTCCAAGGTCACCCTCTTCTTCTTGTTTTCTTCGTGTTTGGAGGCTGTTGCACCTTTGCACTATTTGCCATCTTTGCCACTGTTTGCTGCCTTAATTCCATGCTCTGTGCCTGGCACAGCACTGTCAGCAGGGTACCCCAGTGTGTTTGCCCTCCCCGAGGTTCCTGTCCTTTTGGAGGCCCTGCACTCTAGGGGGGGAGGGGTCCTGGCCTCCCTGAGCTCTGAGGGCTCCTGATGGGATTAGGTTCAGCTGGGTTGGTCTGGATGTACCCTGAGGCAAAAACCTTCAGTGAGACTCTGATGGAAGGACCCAGTCACAGGGCTACAGGTTCCCCCTGTCTCCCTCAGGCTGCTTCCCTGCTGTCTGTATTGGACACCCTGAGGCTGGCCCAGGTTGTTTTCAAGATGTGCCCTTCAGAACAGCTCCTTTGCTGGCCCTTGAGGTTTCTGCTGCTGCTGGAGGCTCAGTGCTCTGGGTTGGGGGGAAGGGGTCCTGGGACCTTCCTTCTGCCTTTCCCTTAGACCCGAGTGTTCTAGGATTCTGGCTTTTGGGGGAAGTACCTTTTGATTTGAGTCCAGAAGGAGGGATCCCCGCCTCTGTCCTGTTGTTAAGTTTGAATTTCAGTCCCCTAGGAGCATTCAGTTTGTGATTGGTAAGGAAGGGTTTTCAGAGGTCTGAACTTTTGGTGCTTCTAAGCTGCTATCTTGCCTGGAAGTTTCATGTCTTCCTTAATGAAGGGAGGATCTTAGTTTTAGATATTCTTTCTTGAACACTGGCAGGATAAGGTACTAGAAAATCTCACCAAAGATTAAATTGCCTTCATTTTCTTATGAATCAATTATCAATTGATATGCATCATATATCCTTTAAACCCCTCATGTTTTTGCTATTATATATTCTTAATATGTTCCATAATCTCACTTCTGAGCCTTTGGAACCTTTATATAATAAAATCCCAGAATATTCTCTTTAGACTCACCCTAAGGCCTTGACTGATTGATTTTAATTTTTTTTCTCCTCTCCCATGGGTGTTTTGCATGCTTTACTTCATTCCTTTAGATCTCACCACACATTTCTTATAATACAAATTTAATGCACTACAACTCAAAATTCTTTTTATCTCTCACTGGCATTTTTGAAAATTCTATCTTAACCTCATTATCCTCTTGTGACTTTACAGGGAGGATCCTGACATTCAAGTTACTACAAATCAAACTCCATGCTACTTTTTTATCATGTTAATGGAAATAATTCAGGCATATATGAAGATAACAATATCTACATTATTTTTATTCTGCAACTTTTTCCATGTCTCTGCAATTGTCATCTCCAACACTTCCTACTATTTTAAGTACTAATTTAAGTAATCACTTTCTTAAAGTAAAATAGCCATTTGTCAGTATTCGGGTTTTAAAAGTTTTTATTTGACCTCTAAGTACAAAGATTTGTAGTGCTTTGAACACAATGGACACTTCTCAAATATTATTTTTTCTGACTTCCTAGATTATCTCTTGAGATACAATACATAATAATGTCTTGTTAAACTACCTGTTAAGTTATATAGAGAAAGCTGATGGGGGAGGGGATGGGTGCAGGACTGCTTTGGAACCAGGTTGTCTGTAGTTTAGTTGCTTAGCTTTGAGAAAGAGGTAACCTAATATTTTCTTTTCTGGAGTGATGTGTGCCTGGAATAAACTTTTGCAACTGTTGGCTTTATGTAATCCTAAAGGGATTTCTGGAAACTCACATTGTCTTGTAGAGGAGAGGAAGCCGAAACTATGTATGAGATAGAAGAAACGGGCGTGGTTTGTCACCTGTAGGTAGACTTTGCTATCACTTCAGCTATCACAGAACATATCCCAATTGATCTTAGCAGCTCTTGTTGGAGGGTGGACTGGTGGGAGGGAGTAGGGATGAACAGTGTGTGGGGAGTGGGATGTAAAGAAGGCAGAGGCTGCAGAGAGGGTGGGGACAGAGCTTCCCGAAAGAAAGAAAAAAAAATGTGAGCTGGGTTGGTACAATACAGTTTCACCAGACCCACCCATCCTTTCTTGCTATGTAAGCCCAGGAGCAGGAGTAGACAGGAGATTAGTGCTTAAGGGATAGCTCTGGTTTGTGACTAGGAGCTTCTGGGGGAAACAATACCAGCTTTGGCAAAGGCGATTTAACCTTCAAGGAGGGAAGTGACTTTCAGCTGGCCTCGGAAGCCACCTCACAAGCCTCTAGTTCATCTGTTCTTTGTTAGAGTCGGGGAGCACTGCTCGGACCCACCCAAAGCTCCATGGTTTCCCCAGACCTCTGTTATGGTGACTGTGGGCTCTGATGCTGACGCCTGGTGTACATCTCGCAACATGAAGGCAGAGAGCCCAGCTGGTTGGCAGTGGGGGCTGTTTCTGTGCCTTCCCCAGTTCAGCGCCGAGGGAGGCGGCATAGCCACCTGAACATGGAAAAATCCAACAAGTAGTTTCTCGTCCGTGGAGGGAGGATCGGCTGGGCGTCGGGTGGGAGTCAGTCCAGCAGGCAAGAAAGCCGCGTCGGGTTGGAAAGCAGGCAGACCTACTTTCTCTCAGGCTCTCGCTTGTTAAGGTATTCAGGGATGGAAGGAAGGATGGAGAGGGAGGGAAGGGATGGAATCGGGGCTGCTTTGGGATAGGCGCACTTGACCGGCAGGCATCCCCTCCTGCTGTGTGGGCATCTGATTGCTGAGGTGAAACCCCAGGGAAAGGTGAGCAGGAGGCTGGTGTTAGAACAGCTGGCAGCCGAGACTGTCTGCCAAGGGCTGTCCTCTGAGGTCTCTGGAGTGCGTTGGATTGCACTATACCCCTCCTAGAAAGCAAATGCTTTTATTCAGCGCCTCCCTCCCCCACTCCCTGGGGAATATGAGCGCACTGAACTGATTACTCACATTCTGAGAGATAGCTCCAAGCTATCCATTCTCATGCCCCGCCCCCCTTCCCCCAAAGGTGGAAGAATGGGAGATTAGGCAAGGGTCTGCTCGGTAAGAGGCAGCCAGCATCTATTTGTTTACCCATCTGTCTCCATTATGACTCCTGCCTCTAGTCCTTTTGGCAGTCCTATAAGGCAAAGTGGAGAAGTGGACTGGAGTTAAAGACCACGAGCCTAGGCGAACCCACAGCTCAGTGGGGAAAAACAAACCGTTCGTTCAGGGTTTGTGGAGGATTTGCTTTTTTAAATCACGGGCTTTTAGGTCAGCTTTAGAGATAGGGAAGAGGGGATGGTTGCGGTTATCACACACTAGTTTCCAAGTTTCGAATGAATGCCTAAAGGTTTATCTAAGAGAAGATTATGAGCCCCCTAGCGCCTGGGGGAAGAGCAGTCTAAAATGAGGAGAGGTAGGGGCAGTAAGGCAATGAAGGGATTGGAAGAAGAGGGGAGGAAGGAAGAAGAGATGAACTAGGGGAGATCTGGGGAGCCTGAGCTAGGGAAAATTGAAAGGATCAGGAAAGATCTGGGGCAATCTGAAGAGGCAGCTAATAGGAAGAGGTGTGATGAAGAGAGAGCATCCAGAGCTGATTCAGACTCCTTCAGCTTTTGGCCCTCTTGTCCACTCTCTGTGTCATCATTCACCTCCTCTCGGGGGTGGCGGGTCTGGGAGGGAGAGGGTGGGGGTGGCCTCTTGCCTTGCCTGGAGCTTTAACCTGGTGGTGTGTTCGCCTCCCCTCAGTCATGTCTGAGCCACAGAAATGGGCAAGATCGAGAACAACGAGAGGGTGATCCTCAACGTGGGGGGGACCCGGCACGAAACCTACCGCAGCACGCTGAAGACCCTCCCGGGGACCCGCTTAGCTCTACTTGCCTCCGAACCCCAGGGAGATTATTTGACTGGAGGCGATGAGCAGCAGTCCTCGCCCCCTCCCCCGACGCCCCCCGCTCCGCCCCTGCCGCCAGGCTCAGCTGGAGGCTGTTTCGAGGGCAGCGCGAGCAATTGCAGCCCCCGGGGCGCCCACGGAGGCGGCGGCGGCAGCGGCCATGAGTTCTTCTTCGACCGGCACCCTGGGGTCTTTGCCTACGTCCTCAACTACTACCGCACGGGCAAGCTGCACTGCCCCGCCGACGTGTGTGGACCTCTGTTCGAGGAGGAGCTGGCCTTCTGGGGCATCGACGAGACCGACGTGGAGCCTGCTGCTGGATGACCTACAGGCAACACCGAGACGCGGAGGAGGCGCTCGACATCTTTGAGACCCCAGACCTTATTGGCGGCGACCAAGGCGATGACGAGGACCTGACTGCTAAGAGGCTGGGCATCGAGGAGGTGGCTGGGGTGGGGGGCCCAGATTGCAAAGCCGGCCGCTGGAAAAGGCTGCAGCCTCGGATGTGGGCTCTTTTCGAGGATCCCTACTCTTCTCGAGCCGCCAGGGTAGGCCAGGGTCGACCCCACCCTCCTCCTCAAACTCCTCCCCGATTTCACTATTTCTTGGTTGTTTTCCTCCTTTCTGCTCTCTTTTTGGAAGGCTGTTCTAGGAGGGTCGAGGGGCAGCTTGCAGGCTCAACCTTGAGCCTCCTGGAGGGCCATTGGACCCAAGATTGTAGACCATTCAAAAGCCACACTGACTTTCCCCACATGGGATAGGGTGTAAATACAAGTTGTCTCACTTTGTGGACAGTGCAAGTTTTGGTCTGGGTCCGGAGGGGGACTCAAACCACCTTTCCTCCCTCTCTTTATTTTTTATATCTCCATGTTCCACTTTTTCACTCACCTTTTCTACTTTCTCCAACCAGTAGTCATCCTGATTTAACATTTCAAATGAAGCATAACCTTCCAGTTCGATTCATCCAAGTCAGCAGTGACTTACTTCAATTAGTGTCTTATTCTGG